>NW_026706498.1:0-152421 GCF_029867415.1 Vicia villosa | reverse complement strand
GGGAAGCGTAGATAGCGCGAACTTCTTCAACGTTAGGGTTTGGAATGTGTTCGTGTTCACCAGACCGTGTGGTGGATTGGAGCTTTAGAGCAGGTTGAAGAACATTGGAAGATGAAGCCATCGGACGAGTTTTGAGAAATTCAGATTTGAAAAGTTTGAAGATGTTGGTTCCTTTGTTTGATGAAGAAGACGGAGAAATAGGAATGAGAAGTTATAAAAAGAGTGCAAGTCCAAAGTATTTAAAGGTTTAACGGGAATCCTTTTTAAATCTTTTGGGTAAAACCCAAAGGACACGTGGCGAATGATGATTTAATCCAATGGCGGTCGAAAGATTCAGCTTTACTCCTAGTATATAGGAGTAATAATCAGGAAGTAAGGTCAAGGACGTGGGAATGTAAGTTATGAGAAGACATTTTGAGAATGACAAGACGTTTCGGAAACAGAGATTATCAATGATTATGACGTTTAGTCAGTAGTCTTGGAACTATCAAAAATTTAATAAGAGACGAAATCTTATGATGGCAAAAAACGCCTATTTCTGTTGATCTTCGAAACAGGCATTTATTGGGGGCAATTTGTTAGCTGAAGATTTCGTTGAACAAATATATGTGCTTCGAAGGAGTGTATGATCGAAGGCAAGGTGGTTACTGATGATCATCTCTGAGAAATATAAAATGGCTACTGATGGCCATGTTTCAATAGTAAAAAAATGTCTAAGTTTTTTATGAAGATGATGGCTACTGAAAGCTATTGGAAGGACATATCCTCAAAGACTTAGACAAAATTTATGAATTTGCTTAAGTATTATTATTTAGCGTGTTTGTTAGTAAGTGTTATTAACATACTGCCACGCGTCGAAGATGGACTCAGGCGGGAAGATTTGAAATTCGAAGATAGTTGCGTAACTGCTTATTCACAGATGTCATCGCTGGAAGTTCTTATGAGAAACGTGGCAGCGGATTAGCATAGGGCCGTTATGGTCGAAACTAGTATAAATAGGAGTTTTTATGATAGAATTCCGTGTGTTCATTTTGTACAAATCACTCACATATTTACTCAAGTATCAAGCGTTAACGAGAACGAGTTCGCTGAGAAAATGTACGTATGACACCACCATCTTAATACATGAGTATTATCTTTTATTGCTTTTCGTTTTCGAATATCTTTAAATTCTTGCATTCTACTTACTTCTTGTCATTTACATTACTGTATCTTTACTTTCATGTTATTTACTTTCATGTTATTTACTTTCATGTTATTTACTTTCAAGATCTTTAACAGTTTTATGTTTTAAGATTCTTTTTAACAGAATTGCATGTTACGTTATCTGCGTTGTTTACATTTTAAAGTCATAATCACATATAATCAAGTCATCACTAAAAGTGTATGTTTTCAATCGAATAACATTTGTCGAAGACAACGAATCATGAACATGGTTCTAAAGAATATTGATAACAATCTAATTGACTATGTGTCCTAGGATCAATCTAGTCGATCCTGCGAGTAACCAAATCATATTTATTATAGTTTGGAGGACTAGCGGTTGTTTACTGGAAATCACCGTAAACACTTACACAACTGCAAAGCTGCCAATGTGTCAGATCATATTTCCCCCCATTTTGAATTATAAATGTAGCGACGTGACAATAACGTCATTTTTTTTTTGGCTTTATACCACCGGTTTAGTCCGGTTCGGGGGCGAGTTCTGGCATCAAGTGGTTCCATCCCCCTCCCGATCGCAGTTGCGGGGGATCGAACCGTGGTTCTCCCTACCAAGTCCAGCGCCAATCACCACTGGACCAACTAACGATTGGTAATATTCCCCCCATTTGAACGTTATGGGGTGTGATGAATTAATTTATGTCATTAATGTAGCGACGTGCTACACACGTCGCAATTGTTATTCAAGCCCCCATGTCTGACTCCCAACCACTTTAATACTGCAAAGTTATTTAATAATAAAATACAGGTGGCGATGTTGGATTCACGTCGCAACTAACAATAATTAGCCACGTTGTTCACACGTCGTTAATTATGTCGCTGGATTAGAGTTTTTTTTGTAGTGAATGTATTTACAATTATCATACAATATGTTTCATGATATATAACCAATCTATTATTTTTACTATTTTTCCAGTATGTTTCCAAAGAAGTCTCCGACTATTGTTTTCTTAAGGAGATTTCGACTATAGATTTTATTAATGAAGATGATGAGGACATTTGCCCCACTTGCAATATGATTCGTACATCGAATGATGGCCACAACACTTATTTCGATCTAGGATCTGATTGAAACGAATTCAAAAGAGAATGCAGCTTGAAAGTTGGTGATCAACTTAATTTTGTAGTTGATGAACCTGAGTGTTTATATATTAATGTTAAAGTCTACCACAAATAATTTTATTTTTATTTCTGTTTTCTTTTTTAATTTTATTATCTGGTTTCATCTGTTATTAAATAAAAAAAATTGTTTTGAAATATTTTAAATTATTAGCACCAATATCCTATTAATTATACTAAGAAAACTGGACTTAAAAATTCTTAATTTTACAAAGTGGAAAAATGTATTTAGATATACATTAATACAATGCTTATTTTCATATTGAACAGATTCCAAATTCCGCATATGGTCTATGGTCCAATCTATAAGCTCTGATATCATATTAAAATTAAAATTTGATGTAAATATAGTTATAAAACTGATTTATAAGTGAGGGGTGCCACTGATTGGAGGCTCTCTATCTAGCAAATGTAGTTGGAATATTTTCAAAAAAATGCAACAAATGGTTCCTTGCATCCTTTATATCCTCCAAATCTTTTGCACTATAAGTTCGCATCCACTTGTCTAGTTTAAGCTGCAAAATACGTTCATGCGTACCTATAACATCACTCCAAACACTCCAATCATTTGAACTAGAGGCTTTCTCCAATTTTAATTCTGCAAGTTGGTACAATGTTGTAATCAATTCTTCCATGTCCGCGAGATTACCTGTTCTAAGTGATTTCTCTTGTTTCTGTTGTGCAATTTGCTTGTATGTGTTAATGCGTCCTTCTAATCCCCTGCTTGTTATTGACTCCAGCTTTTGTAATATATCCTTTGCAATTTGCTCTACAAGTTCAGACTCATTCCTGTTCATTTTACCAATTAGCAATATGTGAGATAAGAAATTTGTGGTTAGGTTAGGTCAATATTAATATTATATTACCCTGTGCCCAAGCAATTCCAGCCAGACAAATTGGCAGCTTCTGTCAAAGCTATCCGCCATGTTTGAACCTTATTCATGTCGCTACGTTTTTCATGCTCAGCCAAAGCAACTCCATAGCTTCCCGTCTGATTCCTTACATTTGTTGGGTTAACATGGTAAAAAATCGGCACTAAAATTTGACCATCGTCTTTCTTACATTTCAGTATACTCACAAGCTCTTCCAAACACCATCTAGAAGAAGCATAGTTTTCTGAGAAGACGATTATTGATAACTTTGCATGATTGATTGCCCTGAGAAGTGAATGTGATATTTCATTACCTCTTTCAAGCTCATTGTCAATGTATGTTTTGATTTGATGTCGGGTTAACGCGGCATATAGATGGCTTGTGAAATTATAGCGAGTATCCAGGCCTCTGAAACTGAGGAAAACGTCGTGGTTTTGTTCAGGGATTTTCCGTGTAAGAGATGGAGGAGGAAAAACTGATGCCATGAGTGTTCCAGAGCTAGCTAGTTACTGAATGAAGGAAAATTTGTGTTGTTTCAAACTTTGAATGTTAATAAATATTCTCTACCCATCACAAAAAGATGGGTAGTGTACATCCACCAATCAGATGATACCATTTAATTTTTGTAGTGCATTTTACACTAAAGGTAACCTTACCCACCTTTTTGAGATGGCTAAATAAGAATTCACCCAACAAAAAACTTAGGAAGGTATCTTTCGTGAAAGTGGGACCCTCGTGAAGGTATGAATTTCTAGGCTATATAGTGAAAGTGGGACCCCATGAATTTCATTATTTCCTAATAATCTTAACCTTGACAATAATACAAAAAAAGTTATCTAACATGTATGTTTTGTTCTTCAAATGAAATGACAAAGGAAGGGAAAAATGGTCAAATTTTTACGCTTAGTCTGCATGAAAAATAAGAAGATTTTGTTTTTCCAATTTTGAGTTGCGGCCGGTGGTGTGTCTCAGTTGAGTGGGTCGTCTTTGACTAATGTTTTTTTTTTAATAATTTTTTTAATGTATTACCGGTAATAAAACCGTGCTATAGTACGGGTGACGTGTCTGAGTTCACACCACATGTCTACTAAATTATTTTTTTTATAAAATTTGAATTTACTCTTCAATTGGTTAATATTGACATAGTTACAAATATATACTAATAATATATACCAACTTCTAAGCATTGATTCACACTTACAATAAGTCGTACGGCCGATTCTCTAGCTTCAATTATATAAAACAGTAGAAAGAGAAATATTTAAAAGACAAATATTAAAATGAACCGTCTACAATTGATATCACATGGATACGTTTACATTTACCCGTGAATCCAGATGAGTTAACAAAACTAAGTTACAGATTTTAATAAAATTATTTTTCTAATTCAAATAATATTAATATGGCAAAATACTCTTTTTGGTCCCTTATGTTAACCTCAAGGTTCATTTTGGTCCCTTAACTTCAAAAAGTGTCATATTGGTCCCTTAACTTCTCAAAAGGTGTCATTTTAGTCCTTTTTGTCATATTAGCGACGGAAATAGCGACCGATTTTTCAGTTTTTTCGTCGCTAATGTGAGAAAAAGGACTAGAACGACACCTTTTGAAGAGTTAAGGGACCAATGTGACACTTTTTGAAGTTAAGGGACCAAAATGAACCCCGAGGTTAACATAAGGGACCAAAAATGGTATTTTGCCTATTAATATTTAGATATCAGTCAATTTCTCCATATCTAAAATTTAAATCCGTCAAATACCAGTTTTAAATCCTTTTTATTATATCATATTTATAATTTTTACAAACCTACAATATATGACAGCTCCCTATCAAATTTTAATTTTAAATGAATATTTAAAAAAGTCATTTCAAAATATGAAATATTTCTTATTATTTATTAAATATGAAATAAAAATATATGACCTTAATATGGGATTTCTTTTTTATAAAAAAAATATATAAAACAAAACCATACTTAATAGAGTGAATATTTTTTTATAAACAAAATAATATTGTCAAAACAAATTTTTAAAAATAAAATAAAATTTCATTTCATTAATTAAAGAGTTTACCTTAAAAGAATTAACCTGTCAATTTTATTTTCTATTTAATTGATTTTCTATGTATTGGTTAAAAAAATCGAAAGGACTAATTTTATATGTAACGGTCAATAGAAAAATAAAAAATTGTGTGATGCATAATTTTTTTTATATTAATACATATATGAATTAAATATTTTAAGATAATATAGTTTTTTTTCAATAAAGTCGAAGCAGAGTCCGTCTTTGAATTTATCTGACCGTATTATATTATTAAATACTAATGCCAAGAATTTCATATAAGGAATATTTCTAGTATAATTAAAAATCCGGAAATCATACGAATTAACAAAACTCAGTTGAATCCAAATGAGTTAGTTTTAAAATTACAAATTTGAATATAATTATTTTTCCTAATACTTCTTATTATATCATATTTACATTTTTTACAAACCTACGATATATGACAACTCCCGTTAAATTTCAATTCTAAATAAATACTTAAAAAAATCATTTTCCCAGATTTTCTAATAGATATGTTATATTGAATTGAAATAACATTAAATAGTATAATTAATATATTATATATTATTTTAATAATTCAAAATAATTAAAAAAGCAATGTTTATTTTTGGTTATGTAAAAATTAATAGAAGTAAATGATTAAGGAAATAATATATTTTTATAATGATTAAGAAAAAAGTTGTATCAACTTAAATCAACGCTGGTCATTCGACCTACAACTCAAACAGGTCCATAAATCAAGACAATTCAACTTATCAACAACAACTTATAATCAACGGCAGTTCAACAACAACAATATATTTGGCAACAATAGAGTTAGCAACAAGTATTTAAAATAACGTGTTCAATAACAACTCATCAACAATATAATTCCATAACCCGAAACAATTCAACTGCACCTGCAAATCAACTTAAACGACATAATTATAATAAACAAATCAACCAAAAATACATATTAGTATACACGACTTACTCCGACAATTTTCAACTAAATCCGGACAACTAATTATACCGCTCAATTAGGCTAATTTGACTAATCGGTACTGTCAGTGGCTAATTCTGCTACTGTTAAATCACTCTGCTACTATTAGCTAATTCCCTGTTATTGACTTAGTTTTCTACTAATGTCACTAACCATTTACTGTTATTAAAATCATACCGTCATCAAAATACACTACTGCTATTACTCTGCTATTTATCACACAACTCTACTAACTGCACTATTATTACGATTTAGATTAATTCTATTAATCTGTCTCCATACAATTCTACTGTGTTATTACTAAATATAATTCCTGCAATTTATTTTATTCAAGTTATAGTAGCTAATTATATTTATTAAAGTTTTAAAGCAACTACAACACTACCTGCAACTTAATAAAACAAATAGGAAAGTGGCCCCCTTTTTGTCTTATCTGGGGTGCCCACCCCACATCATGGGGGCCCCACCTCAATTACAATAGGGGCGATCGTCCCTTTCATTCCCATACAAGTGCCTCCTTCCCTCCTTCATAGTACCACAAAGGGGCGCCCTCCCCATAGCCTTTGAGGGGCCCCTTTTATTTCTTTTCTTCTCTCATACTCTAGGGTTCCCGTCCCTTAGTGGGTGGCCTCCGTCCGATTTTCAATTCATCTTATTCTTCGTGCTTTTATTTCCCAGTAACACGAACATTAGTATCAATCGATTCCAAAACATCAACACGTCAATTTATTAACAAAAAACAATTATTTTCAGCGGAAACAACAAATCATCAGAAAACCACAAATTGACCGAACAACCAATTTCTTAATATTAAAACATCATAGAAATATCAAAATAGTCCATGGCAAAATTCATACAACCCCATCTCATATACGGTCCATCATATACCCGGTTATAGAGATTGAACTCCAACCTTACCTTGGATTCAGAGTCCGTTCTACAATTTTCGGTCTAATTTTCCCAACTGCCGGCTTCGCATAATTCTTCAATTTTTCCTCCTTCCGGCAAAGCTCTCGTACCACCACCAATATCTTATGCCTCCATGCTTTCTTACGTATCCCCTCTATTCTTTCTTCTTCCTGATACCCTAAAACCTATTTTCCATTCTTTTATTCAACTAAATAAAATATTATATTTCTTCATATTGTCTTATTGGGCCAACTAATCAACACCTCTAAATTGCTATTTATCACACCATAACTAAATCCAATTTAATTAAATAACTATTCCAATATAACAAAATTTTTTCTAATATTCTTTCTCTGATTAAACCGACTGATTAATCCGACTTCACACTTAATAGTTCCAATCAACATATTAATCCATTTTACGCCTCTTATAATAACGCCGATAGTTCTCAGTTTTAACTAATTCCAACAATTAAATCCTTAAATAATTTAATTAACCAATTAATTAAATTCGGGACGTTATAACTCTCCCCCACTTAAGATATTTTCGTCCTAAAAAATCTATCTGTCACGAACACACTTAGCTTCACAACCACATCTAGCCTTCCGATATAACAACCAATTAACACGACTTAAATCAACTACACATATGCCAACCTTCTGGCTCCTTTGCAACATAGCCGTTACTAACTCGTTAACCACTCCAACAATATCTTGGGACATCAACTTATAAAGTAGTAATGACCACCACTCGCTTATTCTTGCCCATACATCATCGTAACATATTCTTGACAATCTCATCGATACAACATCCATCGCTTTACTCACCATCAAGGTAGCAAGATACGTCCATTGTAACTCGGTAGGAGAACTGACTTTATTTTTAATTCACAAACAATGTTGCGGTGAGCAAGAGTCGCCACCGAATTTTATTTTGTCCAATTAGAAAAGGTATAAAAGTACATGAAAGACCTTTTGAGAAAAAGAGTTCGGGGGGTAAGTTATGAAAAGGGAAAGTGTTAGCACCCTTTTCATCCGTAGTTATCTACGGGCTCTTAGTTTGCTTAAATCGTTTTGTTTTATTTGAAAAGCTTGAAAAAGCATAGTGTGTGTGTGTTTTGAGAAATAGTTTGATTTGAATATGTCTGAAGAGACAATGTTGAAAAACGGGGTGTGAAAAGCATTTTATATTGAGCAAGCAAACTAAAGGCTACTTACCATATGTTTGGTCTATTCTATACTTTCGACTTTCATTTAAGGGATAAGACTAACCATACCATTTGTGGGTAGGTAGTCTTATCTATTGGACGTGTTCGGGACAATCGAAGGGTCATCGGAAGGTCATAGAAGGCAACATGTAAAGATGTCTTAACATTCGAAGGGACGATCATCGTTTTATCGCAAACAACTTGAAGGGACTATGATGATATTAATCAGAGGCAACCTTTCTAAGACATCTCTACGTTCGAGGGACTTGACCATTATTCGAAGGCAACCAAGAGGGGCGTACCCTAAAGGTGAGTGTGTGAACAGTAAAATGAGTGTGTTATGTTCAGATATTTAATCTTGCAATTAGCGAGCTAACGGTTGATTTTAATCTTATCATACAATCCTATTAGCCATACATCTAAGCAGTTAATATTTGCGGAAATTAAAATACGGAAGGTAAAGGTCCTACGCTATTACAAGGTTAGGGACGGGGGATTACAATAAAAACATGTCGGTGGATGTGCGGAAAATAAAGACAGAAAAGTAAAGGTCCTAATTACATCAAAAATAATTTGCGACCTATACATACTTTCTAGAATTTAAATTACATAAATTAAATAATTAAATAGGCACACATGTGACAATCACATGAGTTTTTGAGATGAAAAGTGAATCTGGAGAAAATTAGTGACCGTTCGAGTTTGAAGTTGGAAGAAATTAGGTTTAAGGAGAGTAAGTGAAAACCTAAATTAATTAATTATTAAACTAATTCCTAAACTAATTCCCTAATTAACTAATTAATGTTAATTATGTAAATAAATTATTTAGTTAGAAAACCCTAATGACCAAGTTAATTAAAGAAAAATCCTAATTATTTATCCTAATTACTGATTAATTAAATAACTATTTACAAGTGCTAAATTGATTAATTCATTAACTAAATTATTTAACCTAAATTTAATTAAATGGTAAGAGGGTTAATGTTGGTTAATTTGGTTAATGTTAGTTTAGGGGCTAATAATTTATTCAAAATAAAACAAAAGCAATTAACAAAACAATAGAAGCATCAAAAGGTAGTGGGGCGCCTGATCCCCTGTGATGACCCTCTGAAGGTCTATTATGATAGGCAAGCGCTTTCTGAGTCTTTGGATCATGCGTCATGAGAATCCAGCGGTTGATAGGCGAAGGTGTATCATGATATTGCGTAGCCTTATTACGTTGAATCTGTAAGCAAGCTACAACATAATGATTTGTTAAAAATAAAAGGCAGAGGGCATGGTTCGAGCCCAGGACATTGTGGTGTACGCTGGCCATCTGAACTGTATTTCTTTTGTGATAATTATATGGAATCAAACAATTAAATATGAAAAAGCTTGGTAATGGTGAGAAAGTCAAAAAGTTCAGTCAGCGTGGGGCCCAGCTTGTGCACGAACCAATGGGGCAGAGGAGGAAAAACTTGGAATGTTGACCAGCTAATGAGGACGAGAGAGAGAGAGAGAGAATGGATCGTTTTGACCAGCCAACCAGGTTGTTACGCGTGGATCCAAGTAATTGTTCATCATCTTCTTCCTGGTCACCTACGGATTTTGTTGTGGACATTGCTGCGACTTTACCTGCGGATTTTTCCGCAGGTTCTTCGTCTCCCATGGCTGCAATTTGAATCCTGCAAAAAACGAGTTAAACAAGAACATGAAACACCCTTATCACCCAAATCGACCACCCTGGACTCAATGGTGACCTCCGTTTTCCCTGAAAGCGACTGTACAAAGAGGTTCGAAGAGAAACAGAGCTTGTGCCCTAACCATGGTGAATTACGTATATGGAATTAAAACTTTGTTGCGATGGTTCAAACCTGTCTTAAACAAAGCTAGGAACTAATACAAATCATTAGATTCAATTAAAATGCATTGAAATATCATAAACGAAAATTCAAGAATACTTAAAAATATGAACATGGGGTTATGGCTATGCACGTTATGGAGCCTTGTCAATGGATCATTACCGTCCTATGCTTCCTTGTGAAGAGATTGTGATGGTTGTTTGCTCTTAGAAGAGGCTGCAGTTAGGAAAACGGAATTTGCTTTCTTTGGAAATTTTTTTGGAACTTTGAGAGGTGCTTGAGGCTAGGGTTTCGTGGTCCCTTGAGGCTGCAATGCTTAGGTATTTATATGGGACGAAAGTAGGGTTTTTGAGTTTGGAAAAGAAGAATTGGATTGATTCAAAAAGATTTTGGTTTTGAAAAATATATGAAAACTTTCCAAATCAAGTTTCAATCTATTTTCCACAACTTTTTAACATGTTATTGGCCCTTTGATGGTGATTGGATCTGATTTAGATGAGGGGAATATTCCATGGCATATTTTTGTATGATTTTATTTGATTTACTTTTGACTTAAAATGAATTTAAGTGAGTAAATTCAATTATGAATAAAATAAAAATCATAAAATAAATACCAAATGATTCTTGGGCCTCTAATAAGCTTATTACCACGTGGGGAGTCCAAGTTTATAGGCCCATTACTCAAATCTTTGATTTTGACCATTTAGGTTTTCACACTTTTCCTGAAAATCGACCAACTTGTACCAAGCATATGTCCCTCATTTTTAATCATATGAAGGTTTTATTATACTTTTTATAAATCTCAAAGAGTCCTCTAAAAGATCCTTTTGGTTTCACCTTCATTGAGTTTACCATGTTCATTTACCATCCTTTGAGAAAAAGTGTCTTTTTGTTGGCTTTCAAAAGGACCTATAATGTATTAGCTTGTATCTTTCAACTGGCGCATTTCTTGACTTTGGGCCCAACATCAAATTTGTAGAGAATGAAATTTCCTTGGGAATAGGCTTTGGTTGGGGAATTTATGATAGAGTATGAGAGAGATATGACTGGTCAAAGTTGGGTTGACTTTCTTCTAGAAACCCTAATTTAGTAACTTGGATTGATGATTTCTGAACTCTCCTTGATGAATCATGATCAATCCTTGATCAAATGATGAATGTGACTTCAAAATGTTGATGTTGACCAAAAATCAGAAGTTTTGACTGTGATTTGACCATAGTTGACTTTTAGGTCAACCTAGTTGACTGCGGATCATTTGCGCAGTTGAATGAGCAATCTTGTGATTCAAAGCTTGAATTTTGGTATGTGGATACCTTGGGTCCTATAGGATACCATGAAGTCCATTTAAGGCCTTAGAAGTTCAGTTTCCTTGAAAAGAATCACAACCCTAATTTTGGGCCATGTAACTTAGGAGAAGCTTTTATCTGGTGAAAACCTTGAATACTCTTGGGCAATTGAGAATACTTGAGTATGAGGAGATAAATTGTCTTGAACTATAGTGGGCAAATTTTGGGGTATGACAGCTGCCCCTGTTCAATCTTCTTAAACCTAAGGATGTAGATTGGTCTCTGTGCTTGTCGGAATCTGAAGGTGGAAGAGGATTGAACACTAGAAAACCCAAAAATTTGCCCTTGCTGATGCAGGGACTTATGCCGGAGATGGGTGATAACACGAAAATGTATCACATATTTGGCTTGATTTACATAGACTATTTCCCTATTTTATTTTAATTAAGTTGCTTTATGTTGGTATTATGCTGGTATTTTAATGTGTTTCAGGAATTTAATGTTTACAAGGCTCGCTTGAGAAAAGGAGTAAAAATGAGAAGAAATGAAGTAAAAAAGATAGGAAGTATAGAAGAAAATAAGGGGGTGAAGAAAGAAGCATATGTACAAAGCCCAAAGGCCCAATTGGCCCGCGACGAGGAGCACTCTCCAGCCCCTGTCGGTCGGCACACTCCTCCCCCTGCCGGTCGGCACACTCCCCCTCCTGCCGGTCGGCACCCTTTGCTGTTTTAGTGTGTGACGTTAGTCACACACTCAGACGCGCTCGTCACGTCCTAACTTCCTCCTATTTTCCAGCCTTCCTCATTTCTCTCCAAAACCAAGTCTGAGACGGATCCACCTAAATTTCCTCCATTATTTTCTCAACCCAGAGGCGGAAGCATCAATATAAATACGGAGCATTCCATCAGTAGCGAGATATCTCTTCTTTTCGGCAGAACTTTTCTTTGTTTAGTTTTTAGGCAGATTTTCTACCATGTAAAAGTGGTAGTTTCTCACATCGAGGAACTACCACACAATTAGATTTAGGTTCTGTTTCTTTTCATTACACGAAGATTATTTCAGAAGTTAATTCCAGTACCTTTTATTTCATCATTCACAGGTTTTATTTTATGCTTTCTTGTTTATTCTTATTTACCGTCTCTAATTTAATTACCATGTCCTTCTTAATTTCAATCCACACGTTTAATTTGTTTACGCTTAATTCTATGTCCGACTAAATTGTTTTGAGTCCGGTATGTGAGGACCGTCGTCTCCGACGGGACTCGATAATTATTTTATTGGCTTAAATTATTATTATTAAATTCTGTTTTGGCTTTTGTTTTTATTCTTAATTTAGGAAACCTTGTCACGAGAGTGAGAGGTTACTTACCATGATTTCGTCACGAGAGTGAGAAATCTATTAAGGTTTGAACCGGCGCTGCGAGAGCGTAGGGGTCGAACCAGATAGTAAAAACTAGGTATTAATCCTAAACACAGCGAGAACGCTTTAGGATTAATTAGAACTTGTTTAGTTTTCAAACCGCGTTCCTTGATTTAAGTGGGCGAGCGAGAGCAATATCCTACGGTTAAAGAGCGTGACTTTATTCAAGACCACGAGAGTGTGAGGTTTAGTCTTTAAGCTAATATTTTCTACTAAATATGTTTTTGACATTTTTAATAAGCCAATGAATTACAGAGTTCCCGAAGTACGCGGAATCACATTTCGGTCTCTCTTTTCTTATATGCATCCTAATCTTAGTTTTATTTCAGTTTTAGTTCTTAGGTTCCCCTTAATCAAACATTCATTAGCCTTAGCTTTACAAAGCAGCAATAGATTACGGTAGGTTGACATTGGTCTCTGTGGTTCGACAATCTTTTATATTACTTCGATATATCCGTGCACTTGCGGACGCATCAAGTTTTTGGCACCGTTGCCGGGGACCAAAAGTCAATATTGTTATTCCGCTGTTACACCGTATAGACTAAGGAATTAAAGAAAAAAATAAAAAATAAAAAATAAAAAAAATATTTATCTTATAATCCTAGGTAGATGTATCACTCAAATTTTTTCTACAACTCCCATTCCAAATATCTCGAGGAACCGCACCCGAATTTCCCTTATGATTCCCATTCCCAATATCTCGAGGAACCGCACCCAAATTCCTCATATAATTGCCATTCCCAGTATCTCGAGGAATCACAAGAACCCCATAAATCCGACCTCGAAATACTATTGGAGAATTTCAATGCTGCATCACTACCTGATTCTCACCCAAACTACCTCTTCAACCACAAGCCCCAACATTTCGAGGAGTCTCAAGAATCCCATAATTTAAACCTCGAATCATCTATTGAGGATTTCAATTTGACACCAACTTATACTCAACCGAATTTCCTCTACGATCACCACAACCAATATTTTGAGGAGTCACGTGAATCACATAAATCCGACCTTGAAATATTAATGGAGAATTTTATTGAAACACAAACTCTTTCTAGGCTAGAATCTACGATGACGGAGTGCTTAGTGGAAACACAAAACGCGACGCTAACTCACTTTGAAGAATCGCAAGAATCCCATAATTTAAACTTCGAAGCATCAATGGAGGATTCCGATGAGGCGCTAACTCACACTAGGTTAGAATCGATGATGGAGCACTTTGTTGAGACACAAAATGTCCAAAATGAAAATCTTAGAAAACAAAGTCTCCAAATTAACAAATCGCTTAGGCAGCTGATAATTGTGGTTGAGTCTCTAGAAACTCACAACATGGCTTTGGAGACTCAAATCTCCTTGCTTGAACAAAAACCTCTTGGACCCTTCCTTGAGGAGCATATGGATGTTGTAGCGACCATTAGTGAACAACAAAGTGACAATCCTAAGGAGGGTGACAGTGAGCTTGAGAAGAATGGAGATGAGTTTGAGGAGAGTTCCGGTGAGAAAAAAGTAGAGATTGAGGAGAATCCACCAACACCATCCAAAAGGGAGGTTGTAGAAGAGGTCAAGAAGGAATTACCTATTGTAATTCCTCCTCCCTGTACCCCACCAATTTCTTTTCCGCAAAGTTTTATGGAAGCTGCGATAAACTTCCAATCCAAAATGTATGTGGAGGTATTGGAAAATATCCACACTAATGCACCCTTGTCTGAAGTCTTGCATAAAAAGAGAAATTTCGAGGACCATGAAACCAGGGATGTCATTACTGTTAAGAGGGGAAGATTAGCATTTGAGGTGATGGCTGAAATCGCTATGCTCAAACTTGAAAAGCTGATACTTAGGATTGATCCAGAACCACCACCACAAGTTCAAAAGAATGAACCACCCCACAGAAGAAAGAAAAGAAAAGGTGAAGGATATGTGAGATGGCTCGATAAGTGGCCATGGAAAACGAGGTTCGCTAAAAGTTCAACCGAGGAGTCATTCTCGAGAGAACCACCTTGAGTGCTGGCACTCTTAAGTTGTCAAGCTATCAATGTTAAACAACGCGCTGCGTGGGAGGCAACCCACGAGATTTAAATTTAATGTTTCCCTTTGATTGTATGAATTTGCAGAAAATAAAGAGTTGGGTCGCTTGTCACGTGTCATACCCCAAAATTTGCCCGATCAAATCTGCGTCTATTAATTCATCAGGGTATTAAAATAAGGGTCACGGGGTTTAACATCACTATTGTTAAACCCATTCTCTTATAAATTGGTGGAAATAAAATAGAGGTGTGGTTAGCAAACGTTTTGGGGTCCAAGCACTTGGCCCATTTATCTTATTGGTTTTATCATTTTTTGTTCTATTACAATTCATTATTTACTCATTTTTTATCATTTACATTGGATTATTATTATTGTAATTTTACTAACTAATATTATTATTAATTATCATTTGGATTGTCATTATTAGTATTAGTAGGATTATTATTAACTTTTTTTATTATTTTATTAAGTTAATTGGGGGTTAATATATTATTAAAAGAATCATTATAATGATTAATTGGGCAATAGGCCCATTGGGGGTAGAAAACCCTAATTTGACTAATATAAATAGAACATTTTTGTACACATTAGGGGGATCGGCACATATTTTTCATCGACTAACGATTAGCTCTTTTCATATACCTAAACCATACACTACATACACAACAAACCTAAACTTTCTACAAACTAACAATTCCTAGCCTACAAACTCTTGTACATACACACAATCAAAAAGCCACCACCCCTTATCTTTCTCACGTCCATATTTTCCGATTTCTAACCCATATATTATACATCTTTTAATCTCACTATCAATTCCAATAACCTGTAAACAATTGTACACAAACATCATCATCACTGACTTTCCAAATCACCATCCTAACATAAGCCATTAACGCTCATACTTGCAACACAACCATAATCAACACTCCCAAACAAAATTTTCTGCAGTTCAATCTGAATATTCAGAAAGGAAAATTCAAGATAACATCAGCACTACTAACTTTATTGTTTTTCTTAGATTTTTGTTTTTTTCAGGAACAGAGAACAAAAGGCATCACAACAAGAACCTTTGCAACAACATGACCTTTGTTGTTATACCTAAATAATAATTGAAACAAAATCACAGTGCCGAAATTGAAACAGAAAGACAAAGAAGCAGATCCGAAATCGCGAACACACAAACACCGGCACCGACAGTCGCGCCCCGCCTCGGCGCAACACTGCCGGTCTGCGAGTCAATCGGTCCTCCGCCGCTACCGCACCTGCTCCTCAACAACTTCCGATCCGGCTTTCATCACCTACGAGCCCCGCCGCGAGCTTTCCGATCCGGTAACAATATCTCGCTATTGTTTCTTTTTTTCTTCTCTCTGTTGATGTTTGATTATGGGATTTGATTTGAGACTGTATTAATTTTGTAATTTATTGATTTGAGAAAAGAATAATGTTTGAGTAGAAGAGAATACAACCATGGAAAGAGAGAGATGAGAGAGTACACTTGCATTTTGATGCTGATGAGTGATAACAGTGTCTCGGTTGTTCATTCATATAACATTGAATTTTGCTTTTAAAAAAGAAATAGTCAAAACAAGGTTAAAAAGGGTGTCCCATTTGCTACTGTTAGTGTAACGTCACTATTCCCATCTTTTCCATTTATTTATGAATTAGGATTAAATATTAGTTAATATTAATTAAAATCCATGTCAAGTTAGGCCTTAAACCTTAGACTCCATATACCACATAGCCATGCTTATATATACAATTTATTTTCATTTCATTCACTTTTAATTTAATTAATATCTAAAAAAATAAAAAGTATGCTATGTCTAATAAAAAATATATTAAATACTAAAAAATATCAATAATTATTCCATTTAATTATCAATTAATTAAATACAAATAATAATAAAACTTATTTTGCTAAAAGGTTTTAACCACTCTACTGGTTACGATGATTAGCATATTTCTCTCATTCCAATTCGTTGTTCTTTTTAATCGAATCAATCGATTACGAGGGGTAACGATACAAATTAATTCATAAAAATTATTAAAAAATACTATAATTCATTATTAGTGATAATCGAATCAATCGATTAAAATTGGTGATGATACAACTATTAATCTGTTAACTATGGTAATTGAATCAATCGATTATTGCGGTTAATGGTACAAATTAAAATCAGGGTTGTACGCCCAAAATCCTAAAATACTTCCCAAACCTTTTCAAACTACTAGTACCAAACTACGGATTTTCATCCTTTTCAATCAGGCAACTCAAAATGCCTTTCAAAGCACAAAACAACTTCAAACCATACCCAAATCAAATTCTAATCCTAAGGGCGTACAACCCTCCCCGAACTACGTTGACTCTGATTCTCCATAAGGAGATACGTAGGCACTTGGCAACAAGGCGAGTCCCCTTCCTTCTAAATCTCATTTTTCCCGATTTATTTCCCTTAATTATTTAACCCTCGAAAGCATAAACCTTACCTTAATACTCTTAGCCATAAAATTGTTGACCTTAGATTCAAAGCCATAGGAAAGGGTTGAGGGTGCCTAACACCTTCCCTCGACCTGAATATAGTATCTTACCCTGATCTCTATACTGCGTAGGGTTTCCTATTCGCCCTTCAGAATAGGTGGCGACTCTAAAAGCTAAATTTTTAGGGCAGGTTGCTACAACTGGCGACTCTGCTGGGGACATCACTTAATGGTGAATTATTATGCTCCTATAGGTTTTGGCAGAGTTTAGGTTTTTGGCGAAACATTTAGGTTTGTGGCAAACTTTTTAGGGTTTGGCTAATTTGCCATTTTAGGGTTTATTTATTTTTTATAAATATTTAAAAATTTTATTTTATTTATTTATTTATAATTTCATCCTTTTACGTCAATTCAATAAATACCTGTTTATTTAAATAATATCTGTTTATTTAAATATTTGCTGTGTATCGCATTTTAAATTGCAAGCGGCTGGAGTTCGAGGTTAGTTTTAAATATTTAAATTTTATTTATTTATTTATTTTCCTTTTCAATTTCATTACTGCAATTTAATTAAATATTTATTTAAGTGAATATTTATTCCTATTATATTTGCTGGGTTTTTTTTTTATGTTGTGTTAAACCCTAAGTGTGGGAGTTAACTTTGAGACAAATAGGGGAGTATGAATCTCCTACGAGTCTCATTGATAATTCCACTCGGAGTGGGTTGAGTATTCGGAAATGTCCAAAACGAGGCTTGACTTTGTTGAGGGCAGGACTGGATACTTGGCTGATCTCTCCGGGAACCTACCCCAAAAATTCGAACCTCATGGATAAAATGAGTTGTTCTAAAACCCAAAGAGACAAAAAGTCTCGGAGGCTACGAACGATCCCATGAGACCTTCTAGAATCCCCCATAAAAAGGTTGGCTCCCTAGAGCCCCCTACGTCGAACCTATGAACCTAGGACTTTCGTGCTCATGTGCTTATTATATGTTTGCAACTTATTTGCTTTGGATATCTATGCGGTTGGATTTTGCAGGTATCCCTACGTGGTCCCTAGCCTGTAGGGACTCTAATTTCTAAAAAACCGTGTCTTTCCCACGGAAGACATCACCATCTATGCATCCCCTGGCCTGTGGGGATTTTATTTTTATATCCTTGTATTCTTACAACTACGTGTCCTTCCCACGAAGGACATTTCTATTAACGCACGTCAATTGGCCTCTCGATGGCCATGCGATCTAGTGACTGTCTCGAACGGTCATCTCGTGCCTACACCTACGCACTCCCTAGCATATAGGGATTTTCTGTTACATCTACGTGTTTTCACAATGACGCGTCCTTCCCCGAAGGACAACTTCATTAGCATGCGTTTGATTGGCCTCTCGATGGTCATGAAATCTAGTGACCGTCCTGAACGGTCACTCCATGCTCAGTACCGCGCACCCTCTGACTTGTAGGTTTTGGATCTCCATTTACACATCACATCCCTAGCCTGTAGGGATTTCTCTTCGTCCATATCGTCCTTAGATAGGTTGTGTTCCGCATAGAGAACCTTCCCACGAGGGACAAATTCATTGGTACACGTCAATTGGCTTCTCGATGGCCATGAGATTTAGTGACTGTCTTGAACGGTCACTAGCCGCTATCTTCTGCATACTCTCGAATCCAAGGGATTTCCTTTAGCGTGTCATAACATTTATCCTCCAAAGATTCCAAGAGGGTCTAATGTCGCCTCTAAGGGCCATCCCTAGGATCATATGTTACACGTCTGCATACACGGAGTTACAATACAAGGAGTCTCTCGCTTACGCGTGCATTGGCATTTTCATGCATTCATACATTCTCATTTGCATTTCTATCTTCGCTCGCATCCATACCAACCGTGCTAGCCGGTTTCCCGAAACTCAAAAAAAATCAAAGGATCGTAGACTATGGAGCAAGGAGAATAAAAGATCTTAGTCTTGCTAAAGAAAAAGATGCCTCTCACCATGCCAGCCGCATGTCCATGCCTTGTCATAACATGATTATGAATACAATAAAGGTTGTCATCGAGCAATGATTGGTTCAACAAAGAGTTCCCTCATAGATACACTCAAGATGTATCTAGTCATAAAGGGGTTCATCTTAGAACATATCAAACTTTCGAGGACGCTCTACGATAACCTGGGGGCAAGGATTAGTCCAACTGGGGCAATATCCTGAACAAAGAGGCATAACCACGATGGAGGGAATTCGACATATGTCAGCCCCACACCAAGAAAAAAGGGTCATAAGTGATACTTGAAGGATAGAAAAACACTTAGAAAGGGGGGGATTGAATAAGTGTAACTTTAAATCTTGGACGATAAAAATAAATGCACAAATATTTTTATCCTGGTTCGCTGTTAACGAAGCTACTCCAGTCCACCCCCGCAGAGATGATTTACCTCAACTGAGGATTTAATCCACTAATCGCACGGATTACAATGGTTTTCCACTTAGCCGCAACTAAGTCTTCCAGAGTCTTCTGATCACAACCTGATCACTCCAGGAACAACTGCTTAGTTCACTCCTAAGACTTTTCTAGAGTCTACTGATCAACACGATCACTCTAGGCTTAGTTCACTCCTAAGACTTTCTGCTCAGCCAACTGCCAAGACTTCCTGCTCAGCCAACTGCCAAGACTTCCTGCTCAGCCAACTGCCAAGACTTCCTGCTCAGCTAACTGCCAAGACTTCCTGCTCAGCCAACTGCCAAGACTTCCTAGAGTATACTGATCAACTGATCACTCTAGTTCCTTACAACTTAATGTAATCAATTCAAGAGTTTACAAATGCTTCTTAAAAGCGATAATCACAACTGTGATATTTCTCTTACAATTTAAGCTTAATCTCACTAAGATATTACAACAGCAATGTAGTGAGCTTTGATGAAGATGAAGATTCTGAGTTTAGATTTGAACAGCGTTTCAGCAAGTTTGATATAAGTTGATTTTGTGCAGAATCGTTAACCTTGCTTCTCATCAGAACTTCATATTTATAGGCGTTGAGAAGATGACCGTTGAATGCATTTAATGCTTTGCGTGTTCCGTACAGCTTTGCATTTAATGTTATACGCTTTTGTCAACTACCTCGAGCCTTGTTCACGCTGTGTCTACTGACGTAGCCTTTAGTAGCTTTAACGTTCCTTTTGTCAGTCAGCGTAGTCTGCCACGTGTACTTCCTTCTGATCTGATGTTTGTGAATACGACGTTTGATTATCATCAGAGTCAAACAGCTTGGTGCACAGCATCTTCTGATCTTCTGACCTTGAAGTGCTTCTGAGCGTGATACCATCTTCTGATCTTCAGTGCTTCTGATCTCATGTTCTTCTGATGCTTCCATAGACCCATGTTCTGATTCTGCTTCGACCATCTTCTGATGTCTTGCCAGACCATGTTCTGATGTTGCATGCTGAACCATTTGAGACACATCTTCTGAGCGCTGAATTATGCGTACTCTTTATATATTTCCTGAAAGGGAAATTGCATTGGATTAGAGTACCATATTATCTTAAGCAAAATTCATATTATTGTTATCATCAAAACTAAGATAATTGATAAGAACAAATCTTGTTCTAACAATCTCCCCCTTTTTGATGATGACAAAAACATATATAAATGATATGAATTTGCGATCAGAAAGAGTAGACGGCAAAAGACAAATTACACAGCTATAGCATAAGCATATGAATATGTCTCCCCCTGAGATTAACAATCTCCCCCTGAGATAAATAATCTCCCCCTGAAATAAATACTCGAAGAACTTTGATAAAAGACTTCCCTGATTATTTCGGTAGAGACGATCATATAAGCTTCTGCCTTCAGAGAATTCATAGCTTCTGACTTCTGCTTCCATTGGACAGCTTCAGAACTTGAATTTCTGGATCTTTTAGAACATTCACATCTTCTGATTTCTGCTTCCCTCGGATAGCTTCAGAACTTGAATGTCTACCAACATCACTTCATGCTAGATTTGTATCAGAACATTGTTGAATGTACCAGAGCATCATCTGAGCATCTCTACATCCTGAAATGTTACAGAACAAAAACTAAACGACAAAAGTCAGCATGAACGAGTTAGAACATAAAATGTATATTCAGATACATGATATGTATCAGAGCCAAATGTATCAGAGCATTTAGGCTAAAAACATGTATCAGAACAAATAATGTATCAGAGCCATAACATTCTATGTATCAGGGCAAATAGAATTTTGTCATAACAGGATAGACAATGATATTCAAATTCTATTATCAGTGCTTCTGATTCATTCTTCTATCTTGCTTCTGATCTCTGAAGCTTGACAGCACTCAGCTTGCTTCAGTTTCCATGGTTTTGCTTCTAGTGTTTGCTTCTGAAGATTCACTTCTCTTCTCTGTACCTGCAAAACACTTAAACCATATAGAACTTGCAGTTCTTGTTAGTGAATGTGTGGGAGCCTTTACCCAGCAACTGATAGATTTAATCAAATCATTTATCATTTATCTTTCTCCCCCTTTTTGTCATAACATCAAAAAGAATATATAAAAAGATTCAGATGTATAAAACGACAAAAGATAACATTTACTGGAATGTAAAACACAAAGAAACTTTTTCATTGATCAGCAAAAGATATTATCACAGAATATAGGAATGTTACTCTCAAATATCTGATAATCTTCTAACTGACTTTTCATCCAGAGCATCTGTGTACTACAACCAGCAGCTGCGACATATTCTGCTTCTGTGGTTGATAGAGCAATGGTTGCTTGCTTCTTGCTGTACCAGGAGATTAAGTGACTTCCAAGAAATTGGCAACTTCCTGAAGTACTTTTTCTTTCGATTCTGTCTCCAGCATAGTCAGCATCGCAGAATCCTACTAAGTTGTATTCTTTAGATTTTCTGTATACTAAACCAACATTAGTAGTACCTTTCAGATACCTTAGAATCCTTTTAACAGCAGTTAAATGAGATTCTCTAGGATCTGATTGGAATCTAGCACACAAACAAACACTGAATAGAATGTCAGGTCTAGAAGCAGTCAGATATAGAAGAGATCCAATCATACCTCTGTATAGCTTCTGATCTACCTTCTTACTTACCTCATCCTTACCTAGGATGCATGTTGGATGCATAGGAGTTTTGGCTTCTTTGCAGTCTAGAAGATTAAACTTCTTCAGAAGTTCCTTCACATACTTGGTTTGGTGAACATACGTTCCTTCTGATGTTTGATTTATTTGTATTCCAAGGAAATACTTGAGTTCTCCCATCATGCTCATTTCAAACTCAGCCTGCATAGACTTAGCAAACTCCTTTCCAAGTGTAGCATTAGATGTTCCAAAAATAATATCATCTACATATATTTGACAAATTAAAATATCCTTTTCAAAGGTTTTACAAAAGAGAGTAGTGTCCACTTTTCCTCTAGTGAAACCATTATCTAGAAGGAAAGAACTTAAGCGTTCATACCAAGCTCTGGGAGCCTGTTTCAATCCATACAATGATTTCTTTAGTTTAAAAACATGATTAGGAGACATAGAGTCTTCAAAACCAGGAGGTTGATGGACATAAACTTCTTCATCTATATAACCATTTAAGAAGGCACTCTTAACATCCATCTGATAGAGAGTGATGTTATGTTGAGTGGCAAAAGAAATTAATAGACGAATAGATTCTAACCTGGCCGCTGGTGCAAAGGTTTCTGTGTAGTCAATCCCTTCTTGCTGACTATAACCCTGAGCCACCAGTCTGGCTTTGTTCCTTATCACTTCGCCTTTCTCACTGAGCTTGTTTCTGAAGACCCATTTTGTACCGATTATATTGAATCCATCTGGTCTAGGAACAAGATCCCAAACATCATTCCTTGTAAACTGATTTAGTTCTTCTTGCATAGCAATTATCCAGTCTGGATCTTCTAGAGCATGATCAACAGAAGTTGGCTCGATCAAAGATACAAGACCTAATTGACAGTCTGCATTGTTTCTAAGGAATGCTCTTGTTCTGATTGGATCATCCTTCTTTCCAAGAATGACATCTTCTGAATGACCAGAGATGAGTCTGGATGATCTTCTGACAGATGGTTCTTCAGAAATACTTAGATCCTCCAGAGAAGCTGATACTTGATCTTCAGGTTCTTTGCTTCTGAGGAGCTCTGCTTCTGATGCGTTGCTTCTTGGCTCAACGGCTTCTGATATGTCAATATCACAACCTGCAAAATTATCAACTTGCTTTGGTTTTTCAGAACCAAGCTTATCATCAAACCTGATATTGATTGATTCTTCTACAACCAATGTTTCAGTATTGTATACTCTGTAGCCTTTTGAGCGTTCAGAATATCCAAGAAGGAAACACTTTTGAGCTTTGGAATCAAACTTACCAAGATGATCTTTAGTGTTCAGAATAAAGCACACACATCCAAAAGGATGGAAATATGAAATGTTGGGCTTTTTATTCTTCCACAATTCATAGGGAGTCTTATTAAGAATAGGTCTGATAGAGATTCTATTCTGAATATAACATGCAGTGTTTATTGCTTCTGCCCAGAAATGCTTAGCCATATTGGTTTCATTGATCATGGTTCTGGCCATTTCTTGAAGAGTCCTATTCTTTCGTTCTACAACCCCATTTTGCTGTGGAGTTCTAGGACAAGAGAAATCATGGGCAATACCATTTTCTTTGAAGAATTCTTCAAATGATCTGTTCTCAAATTCACCACCATGATCACTTCTGACCTTTATGATTTTACACTCTTTTTCAGATTGAATCTGAATGCAGAAATCAACGAACACTGAATGAGTCTCATCCTTGTGTTTCAAGAATTTTACCCATGTCCAGCGGCTATAATCATCTACGATGACTAATCCATATTTCTTTCCTCTGACAGATGCTGTTTTGACTGGTCCAAACAGATCAATGTGCAAGAGTTCTAATGGCCTTGAGGTAGAAACAACATTCTTAGACTTGAATGCAGGTTTGGAGAACTTGCCCTTCTGACATGCTTCACAAAGAGCATCTGATTGGAATTTCAGATTAGGGAGTCCTCTGACAAGATTCAGTTTGTTAATCTGAGAGATCTTTCTCAAACTAGCATGACCTAATCTCCTGTGCCAGACCCACTGCTCTTCAGAAACAGACATAAGACAAGTCACCTTCTGACTCATAAGATCTTGCAGATCTGTCTTATAAATGTTGTTCTTCCTCTTGCCTGTAAATAGGATTGAGCCATCCTTCTGATTTACAGCCTTGCAAGACTTTTGATTGAAGATTATATCATAACCATTGTCACTTAATTGACTGATAGATAAAAGGTTATGTGTTAATCCTTCTACAAGAAGTACATTAGAGATGGAAGGAGAGTTACCAGATTTTATAGTTCCAGAGCCAATTATCTTGCCCTTCTGATCTCCTCCGAACTTGACTTCTCCTCCAGACTTAAGTACCAGGTCTTGGAACATAGACCTTCTTCCTGTCATGTGTCGCGAGCATCCAGAATCCAGGTACCATGACATGTTGTGCTTTGTCCTTCTTGCAGCCAAGGATATCTGCAATAGGAATAATCTTATCCTTAGGTACCCACATCTTTTTGGGTCCTTTCTTGTTAGATTTTCTCAAGTTCTGATTGAACTTGGGTTTAACATTGTAAGCAATAGGAGGAACAGCATGATAATTCTTAATGTGAGTTTCATGATATTTCCTAGGTTGTGTCACATGCTTCTTAGTGTGTGTTATGTGAAAACTTTGTGCATGTGAGGTGTGCCTAATATCATGTGAGTGGCCATACTTGAACTGATCATACAATGGCTTGTATGTAATTTTCATTTCATCAACAGGTTCAAGTTTGTATGGGGTTTCACCCTCATAACCAATGCCAACTCTTTTGTTTCCAGACACAGCATATATCATAGAAGCTAGCTGACTTCTGCCAATACTTCTAGATAGGAACTTCCTGAAACTTAAATCATATTCCTTCAGAATATGGTTTAGACTGGGAGTGGATTTTTCTGAATCAGAAGGAGATCCAACATTATTGGATAATTTTAAAAGTTTTTCTTTTAATTCAGAATTCTCCAACTCAAGCTTCTTTGTTTCAAATTCAAATTGCTTTTTCAGCTTTTTGTATTTGAGACTAATCTGAGACTTGAGTTCCAGAAGTTCAGTTAGACCGGAAACTAACTCATCTCTAGTAAGTTCAGAAAATACCTCTTCAGAATCTGATTCTGATGTAGATTCTGATCCGTCATCTTCTGTCGCCATCAGCGCACAGTTGGCCTGCTCATCTTCTGAATCATCTTCTGATTCATCCCAGGTTGCCATAAGACCTTTCTTCTTATGAAACTTTTTCTTGGGACTTTCCTTCTGAAGATTTGGACATTCATTCTTGTAGTGTCCAGGCTCATTGCATTCATAGCACATGACCTTCTTCTTGTCAAATCTTCTTTCATCAGAAGATTCTCCACGTTCAAATTTCCTTGAACTTCTGAAGCCTCTGAACTTCCTTTGCTTGGTCTTCCAGAGTTGATTTAGCCTTCTGGAAATCATGGACAGTTCATCTTCTTCTTCAGATTCTGATTCTTCAGGATCTTCTTCTCTAGCCTGAAAAGCGTTAGTGCATTTCTTGATATTGGATTTTAATGCAATAGACTTACCTTTCTTTTGAGGCTCATTTGCGTCCAGCTCAATCTCATGGCTTCTCAAGGCACTGATAAGCTCTTCCAGAGAAACTTCATTCAGATTCTTCGCAATCTTGAATGCAGTCACCATCGGACCCCATCTTCTGGGTAAGCTTCTGATGATCTTCTTTACATGATCAGCCTTGGTGTATCCTTTGTCAAGAACTCTCAATCTAGCAGTCAGAGTTTGAAATCTCGAAAACATCTTTTCAATGTCTTCATCATCCTCCATCTTGAAGGCTTCATACTTCTGGATTAAGGCAAGAGCTTTTGTCTCCTTGACTTGAGCATTTCCTTCATGAGTCATTTTCAAGGACTCATATATGTCATAGGCCGTTTCCCTGTTAGATATCTTCTCATACTCAGCATGAGAGATAGCATTCAGCAAAACAGTTCTACATTTATGATGATTCCTGAAAAGCTTCTTTTGGTCATCATTCATTTCTTGCCTTGACAGCTTCACGCCTCTGGCATTTACTGGATGTTTGTAACCATCCATCAGAAGATCCCATAGATCACCATCTAGACCCAGAAAGTAACTTTCCAGTTTATCTTTCCAGTATTCAAAGTTTTCACCATCAAATACCGGCGGTCTAGTATAACCATTGTTACCGTTGTATTGCTCAGCAGAGCCAGATGTAGATGCAGGTGTAGGTATAGTCCTTTCACTTTCATCAACCATCTTTTAAATGAAGCGTTTTTCTCTTCCTGAATCTTTTCTAAACACGGTTAAGTGCTTGCACCTTAGAACCGGCGCTCTGATACCAATTGAAGGATAGAAAAACACTTAGAAAGGGGGGGATTGAATAAGTGTAACTTTAAATCTTGGACGATAAAAATAAATGCACAAATATTTTTATCCTGGTTCGCTGTTAACGAAGCTACTCCAGTCCACCCCCGCAGAGATGATTTACCTCAACTGAGGATTTAATCCACTAATCGCACGGATTACAATGGTTTTCCACTTAGCCGCAACTAAGTCTTCCAGAGTCTTCTGATCACAACCTGATCACTCCAGGAACAACTGCTTAGTTCACTCCTAAGACTTTTCTAGAGTCTACTGATCAACACGATCACTCTAGGCTTAGTTCACTCCTAAGACTTTCTGCTCAGCCAACTGCCAAGACTTCCTGCTCAGCCAACTGCCAAGACTTCCTGCTCAGCCAACTGCCAAGACTTCCTGCTCAGCTAACTGCCAAGACTTCCTGCTCAGCCAACTGCCAAGACTTCCTAGAGTATACTGATCAACTGATCACTCTAGTTCCTTACAACTTAATGTAATCAATTCAAGAGTTTACAAATGCTTCTTAAAAGCGATAATCACAACTGTGATATTTCTCTTACAATTTAAGCTTAATCTCACT
Source organism: Vicia villosa (assembly GCF_029867415.1). Taxonomy (NCBI): domain Eukaryota; kingdom Viridiplantae; phylum Streptophyta; class Magnoliopsida; order Fabales; family Fabaceae; genus Vicia; species Vicia villosa. The sequence continues at coordinate 124,963 of NW_026706498.1, read as the reverse complement.
AAGATATTACAACAGCAATGTAGTGAGCTTTGATGAAGATGAAGATTCTGAGTTTAGATTTGAACAGCGTTTCAGCAAGTTTGATATAAGTTGATTTTGTGCAGAATCGTTAACCTTGCTTCTCATCAGAACTTCATATTTATAGGCGTTGAGAAGATGACCGTTGAATGCATTTAATGCTTTGCGTGTTCCGTACAGCTTTGCATTTAATGTTATACGCTTTTGTCAACTACCTCGAGCCTTGTTCACGCTGTGTCTACTGACGTAGCCTTTAGTAGCTTTAACGTTCCTTTTGTCAGTCAGCGTAGTCTGCCACGTGTACTTCCTTCTGATCTGATGTTTGTGAATACGACGTTTGATTATCATCAGAGTCAAACAGCTTGGTGCACAGCATCTTCTGATCTTCTGACCTTGAAGTGCTTCTGAGCGTGATACCATCTTCTGATCTTCAGTGCTTCTGATCTCATGTTCTTCTGATGCTTCCATAGACCCATGTTCTGATTCTGCTTCGACCATCTTCTGATGTCTTGCCAGACCATGTTCTGATGTTGCATGCTGAACCATTTGAGACACATCTTCTGAGCGCTGAATTATGCGTACTCTTTATATATTTCCTGAAAGGGAAATTGCATTGGATTAGAGTACCATATTATCTTAAGCAAAATTCATATTATTGTTATCATCAAAACTAAGATAATTGATAAGAACAAATCTTGTTCTAACAATACTATCCTTAAGAAAAGCAAAAGAGGTTCAGTCAAAGGAAACTCATGAAGTTCCGATACGACGAAAACCCACCGCTAACGATTTATTCCCGCCAGGTTTGACATGTCCAAAGAAAATTCGAGGTTGCCCTCACTTCTACAAGTTTGATTATCTAAGGAGTGAAACAAGGTCAGTGGATCTACAAAGGAGATTATCCCTAGGATCAATAGGTGTTTACCGTGCTCATAATTTCAACCCTTACGACCGCTAAGTGTTACTCAAGATAAAAGTTGAACCTTCGGATTAGTAATTCTAATGGGACAACCATGCAGGTTTTGGAGTCAATTCATTCACTCACTACCATGACTTTCCAGTCACACACTTCTATTTTTAGGGTTATTAACAAACTTGAGGGAGAATGACGAATACAAAAACTAAGTCCAGCTAAATATATGCTTTCAAGGTAAGACCGAGCCGAGGATGTACAGGCATTGTTTCCATTCCCAAACAGTGGAGATATAAGGATGTTAATCCCTCGTCACCCCCTCGAGCCAGGAGTTGGAGTTTTCTTCTACTTTTTAAATAAACCTTGATTTTAACCAGGGGCATGGGTAGATTTCAATTAATTCAATGGTGTATTTTGGTTGTCAAGAGAATCACTCAATCCAAGCAAAGGATCAAGCAAAGCAAAGGTTCAAGCATATTCTCTTCCCCGCATTCATCAAAGATTGAGGAAGTAATGGAGATAACATTCACAACAATCTTCTTCCTCATTACATCATTCAAGATCGAGGAAGTATCAAAGGCGAAGCTTACAAATCGAAATCGACATGGCAGTCACAACATTCAATATCCAAGGATCAAGTACTTCAAAAGGAGCATTCGAAAGAAAAAGGAGAAAAACGCCCGCTAAGTCAGAATGGAAAATTCCATGAAAACAAAAGAACGACTTAGGCAAAAATTAGGGCATCCCGATGGATCAAACTCAAGGAGTTGGTTCATGCAAAAATAAGGGATAAATAAAACAAAGGCAAAATACAAAGTACAATCTTGTGACTGCTAAATCATCAAAACTTCACAACAATGCTTGGATCTTTACAATATTTTTTATCAAACGCTTGGGTCTTTGTTAAAGGCTTATGCTCAACATCAGAACTGATTCTCTTACAAACAAGGCACATCCATTGGATTAGGCGAATTTTTAGGATCTGGAGAACATCAAGGAGAAAGGGGTGGGTTAAATAAAATTTCGAGCCTTATACCCATTGTTTCTTAAAACATGAACCAGGCCAAGTTACAACATTTAAAAGTCCTAATTGAGGCAAGGTTAACCATGAAAGCATGTTAAGCAGGATTTGTTATACTGACTCCTATGTTTGTTAAAACTATTTCTAACCAACGTGCTTCTTCAAGCATTCTTTTCAAAACAATCCAGTCCTAATTCATAACGGATTTCGATTTCAAAACTTGCATACGCATCGCATTGGAGTTACTTCTCGAAGGGTACAACGTCATTTACGAGTATACACTTAGCATTGAGGAAATCTCGAAATTGGTTTAATCAAAGGTGATCATTTCTAATAAAGACCTTGGAGTCGGGGGAACCACATCTAGAGGGTTCTCCTAAACAGGGGCAAAAATTTCAAAGATCACAGGGGCATGCAATCAAACATCCTATTCACTAGGGGCACTTTTCCTAAGGTTCAATCGACTCGGGGCACATCTCGAAGCAATCTCAAACAAGGGCATGTCAAACATGGGAAGAATTCAAATTAAGAAGGATAACACACTATGGATAGTCCTCCATATCATGGAAACCAAGGGCACACCCTTTAATCTAAACGGCAAAGCATCCGACGAGGCTATTTCCTGGGGCACTTCCCTCATAAGCATCTTTTTTCATGAAAATATTGGGGCAATGGATATCAAATCCGCAAGACACACAACAAAAGGAAAAAGGCGTTCTCGCACTTTACAACATCGAACAAATCTTTCTCCTAACTACGATCTTCCGAGCTCAAACAAAACAGGTATTGGGAAATCGCGCTAGCATCACACCCCATCCTAGCAAACAGACCTGAACTCCAGCGAACTATATACGCTTTGACCTACCATTGGAGCATCACACAAATACATACAAATCATGCATTACATACATTGGTTGATACATTACACCGTAACTCTTTATGTGGTCTTCTTTAAGACGAATCTCACGATCCTTTCTAGGAGTTTCCTCAAGCTGTCTTATACAAGACAAATTATCACCATTTCCAAGAACCTCTTTAGGTAGTCTTTTTCAAGACGTTCCCTTTTCTAAGTACCTTTTGAGGTAGTCTTCTGTAAGACATTCTTCTTCTAAGCACCTTTTCAGGTAGTTTTCTTCGAGACATTCTTGTCCTAAGTACCTTTTCAGGTAGTCTCTTTTTCAAAAACAATCCATCATCCCTCTCAGGAACCTCTTCAGGTAGTCTTCTTCAAGACATCTTTCAACCTTTTCAGGTAGTCGTCTTTAAAGACATTCTTCATTCCTTGCTAAGAACTTTTTCAGGTGATCTTATTTAAGGCAAATTTCTATCTACTCTAAGAACCTTTCCAGGCAGTCTTCTTCAAGACAAATTTCTATCCATTCTATGGACCCCTTCGGGTAGTCTTCTTCAAGACAAATTTTCATATCCATTCAAAAGACCTTTTCAGGTAGTCTTATAGAAGACATTACTTCGTTTCATTCGTTACATCAGTCCACATATACATGAGCATAAGCATTATCCACCCACTTTCCGGTAACCTTACCGATGCCAGTAACCTTACTGTTGGTTCATTTCCAATCACCTAATTGATGTATCCCGGTAACCCTACCGATGATAGCAACCTTGCCGTCCATTTGACTCATAAACATACGTACATACGCATTAGCATATACATAGCATCTAGCGCATTCACATACTGCATATCACAGAGGCCCAGCTTCATTAGCAGTCCAAAACATTTCAAAATCCAATTCTCGTTTGATAGTCAGTTCCCGTCTGACTATTACATCAAAATTCAAATCACGCTACAAAAGCCTAATCTCCAACCCTCGTGTTGTGATAGGTGTATTGTCCGACCCACGTGTCGTGAGTTTCCAACCCTCGTGTTGTGAAAGGTGTATTTTCTCCGACCCTCGAGTCGTGAGTCTCCAAACAGGTGAATCTCTTTCATGCAGGTATGTTTGCTAGAACTATAGCAAACGATTACTTTTATGCAGGTACGCTTGTCAGAACCATGGCAGGTAATTCCTTTGGTGCAGGTAAAATTTGTCCGAACCAGGGCAAATAACCCTGTTGGTGCAGGTAAATTCTACGATAACACTCGCAGATAACCCTGGTGACATAGGTAAATTTCGCGATAACACTCGCGAATAACCCTATTGGTGGTACAGGTAAATTCTGCGATAACACTCGCAGATAACCCTGGTGACATAGGTAAATTTCGCGATAACACTCGCGAATAACCCTATTGGTGGTACAGGTAAATTCTGCGATAACACTCGCAGATAACCCTGGTAACATAGGTAAATTTCGCGATAACACTCGCGAATAACCCTATTGGTGGTACAGGTAAATTCTGCGATAACACTCGCAGATAACCCTGGTAACATAGGTAAATTTCGCGATAACACTCGCGAATAACCCTATTGGTGGTACAGGTAAATTCTGCGATAACACTCGCAGATAACCCTGGTGACATAGGTAAATTTCGCGATAACACTCGCGAATAACCCTATTGGTGACACAGGTAAATTCTGCGATGATATTCGCAGATAACCCTGTCGGTGCAGGTGAACTTGCTAGAATTATAGCAAGCAATCCTATTGGGGTCCACAAACTTCGGAAACTTACTAGAACTATAGTAAGTGGGGGTTCACAAACTACGGAAACTTACTAGAACTACAGTAAGTGGGGGTTCACAAACTACGGAAACTTACTAGAACTATAGTAAGTGGGGGTTCACAAACTACGGAAACTTACTAGAACTATAGTAAGTGGGGGTTCACAAACTACGGAAACTTACTAGAACTATAGTAAGTGGGGGTTCACAAACTGCGGAAGCTTGCTGACCATAGCAAGCCAATTACACAACCAACAGAAGGTCCTCGCTATTCCTTTTCAGGAACCTTTCCAGGAAGTCTTCTTCAAGACGTATTCCATCCTTTCTAGGAGCTTTTCTAGGCATACAAGATTTTTCAAACGATTCCTCAACTGGGTTTATCGCGTTAGTCCCTCGGCAGTGATATTCTCCAAAACTTCAATAACAATCAAAGGTGTCTTCTTTCTTTTCAGAATTACTAACACACTTCGATTTACATAAACTAACAATCATGCATCATTTCAACTTACATACTTCATTCATACATATTGCATATACATACACCGCTCTCATTTATTTTGAGAAGCTCACTGCATCATGCATCGCATGCATCATAAGCATTGCATAAAGTCAAAACTGCCTTTTCAGGCCACGCTACGATCAAAATGCGTAGCTCCTCAAAAAAAAAGGGAGCATCTGCTTCGCAAAAAAAAAGAGAAAAAAGAGAAGAAGGAGTGATATTTACCCTGGGTGGCATCTGTAAGCCCATCTCCCACGGAAGTTCTCCTCGATAAATGCAAATTTTAGGGCATTTCAGTGTCCAATCATCTTCTACCTTTAGATCACGATAGGCAGACGTGCCTATCTTACTCTTCAGGTTTAAGAAGATTGAACAGGGGCAGCTGTCATACCCCAAAATTTGCCCGATCAAATCTGCGTCTATTAATTCATCAGGGTATTAAAATAAGGGTCACGGGGTTTAACATCACTATTGTTAAACCCATTCTCTTATAAATTGGTGGAAATAAAATAGAGGTGTGGTTAGCAAACGTTTTGGGGTCCAAGCACTTGGCCCATTTATCTTATTGGTTTTATCATTTTTTGTTCTATTACAATTCATTATTTACTCATTTTTTATCATTTACATTGGATTATTATTATTGTAATTTTACTAACTAATATTATTATTAATCATCATTTGGATTGTCATTATTAGTATTAGTATGATTATTATTAACTTTTTTTATTATTTTATTAAGTTAATTGGGGGTTAATATATTATTAAAAGAATCATTATAATGATTAATTGGGCAATAGGCCCATTGGGGGTAGAAAACCCTAATTTGACTAATATAAATAGAACATTTTTGTACACATTAGGGGGGATCGGCACATATTTTTCATCGACTAACGATTAGCTCTTTTCATATACCTAAACCATACACTACATACACAACAAACCTAAACTTTCTACAAACTAACAATTCCTAGCCTACAAACTCTTGTACATACACACAATCAAAAAGCCACCACCCCTTATCTTTCTCACGTCCATATTTTCCGATTTCTAACCCATATATTATACATCTTTTAATCTCACTATCAATTCCAATAACCTGTAAACAATTGTACACAAACATCATCATCACTGACTTTCCAAATCACCATCCTAACATAAGCCATTAACGCTCATACTTGCAACACAACCATAATCAACACTCCCAAACAAAATTTTCTGCAGTTCAATCTGAATATTCAGAAAGGAAAATTTTCTGCAGTTTTAAAAATTTTAACCTCCAACAAAATTATTTTCTTTTTGATACATGGCATACACACTCTGAAAGTATAGAGGTTGTCACACTTTAGACTTTGTTAGAAAGACTTGGGGATGTTTCAACAACATCAATACCGTCCTGACACCCCAAACCCCCTAATTATGTAATATCAATTTGAGTACCCATTATGCCGAGACCTTATGCTCAAGTTTTCAAAGTAGCTCTTAAGTAGTTTATATTAGCAGTCGACACCATCTTAAGCACAAACTACGTAGGGAGTCGATGAATATAAGTGAATGATCCCATTTTTAATAAATAATGATGTAATTGAAAAACAACCTTCTAAGTTAGGTGACCCTCACCCGGTTATTTAGTCCAACGGTTGTTAAGCATATAAGGATTTAATAATAAGCACTCACTGTTGGTTGGCCCAGAGGTCACTGGTACTAGACTTGGTAGGGAGGGTTACGGTCCGATCCCCCACAACCGCGGTTGGGAAAAATGAGGTTGCACCCCTCAAATACCAGAACCTCTTGCTAAAGAAAAGAAAAGGATCATAGTCGCTAACCGATTTCCCTACTATGTGCGTGTACGGATAACGGGCTTAATGTGATTGCGCTTGAATGAAAATAGTGAAAGAAAAACAAGAGATATAGGTTGAGTTATAATGTCATGATTCGAATTGGTTTGTATAAGGAGGGAGTTTTTGAACATTGTGTCGATTCGGTGTCCTTGGTTTTGAACATCTAGTACCTATCGATCTAACATTAGCCTAGAATCCACATATGATTAGGAGTCGTGTCGTGCCTTTGTTTTTAAAATAAAAAATGCTTAATCATTTTCTTTTACCGTGTTGGTTGATTGCTTGAGGACAAGCAATGGTTTAAGTGTGGGGGTATTTGATAACACGAAAATGTATCACATATTTGGCTTGATTTACATAGACTATTTCCCTATTTTATTTTAATTAAGTTGCTTTATGTTGGTATTATGTTGGTATTTTAATGTGTTTCACGAATTTAATGTTTTCAAGGCTCGCTTGAGAAAAGGAGTAAAAATGAAAAGAAATGAAGTAAAAAAGATAGGAAGTATAGAAGAAAATAAGGGGTGAAGAAAGAAGCATATGTACAAAGCCCAAAGGCCCAATTGGCCCGCGACGAGGGGCACTCTCCAGCCCCTGCCGGTCGGCACACTCCTAACCCTGCCGGTCGGCACACTCCCCCTCCTGTCGGTCGACACCATTTGCTGTTTTAGTGTGTGACGTTAGTCACACACTCAGACGCGCTCGTCACGTCCTAACTTCCTCCTATTTTCCAGCCTTCCTCATTTCTCTCAAGAACCAAGTCTGAGACGGATCCACCTAAATTTCCTCCATTATTTTCTCAACCCAGAGGCGGAAGCATCAATATAAATACGGAGCATTCCATCAGTAGCGAGATATCTCTTATTTTCGGCAGAACTTTTCTTTGTTTAGTTTTTAGGCAGATTTTCTACCATGTAAAAGTGGTAGTTTCTCACATTGAGGAACTACCACACAATTAGATTTAGGTTCTGTTTCTTTTCATTACGCGAAGATTATTTCAGAAGTTAATTCTAGTACCTTTTATTTCATCATTCACATGTTTTATTTTATGCTTTCTTGTTTATTCTTATTTATCGTCTCTAATTTAATTACCATGTCCTTCTTAATTTCAATCCACACGTTTAATTTGTTTACGCTTAATTCTATTATTATTAAATTCTGTTTTGGCTTTTGTTTTTATTCTTAATTTAGGAAACCTTGTCATGAGAGTGAGAGGTTACTTACCACGATTTCGTCACAAGAGTGAGAAATCTATTAAGGTTCGAACCCGCGCTGCGAGAGCGTAGGGGTCGAACCAGATAGTAAAAACTAGGCATTAATCCTAAACACAGCGAGAGCGCTTTAGGATTAATTAGAACTTGTTTAGTTTTCAAACCGCGTTCCTTGATTTAAGTGGGCGAGCGAGAGCAATATCCTACGGTTAAAGAGCGTGACTTTATTCAAGACCACGAGAGTGTGAGGTTTAGTCTTTAAGCTAATATTTTCTACTAAATATGTTTTTGACATTTTTAATAAGCCAATGAATTACAGAGTTCCCGAAGTACGCGGAATCACATTTCGGTCTCTCTTTTCTTATATGCATCCTAATCTTAGTTTTATTTCAGTTTTAGTTCTTAGGTTCCCCTTAATCAAACATTCATTAGCCTTAGCTTTACAAAGCAGCAATAGATTACAATAGGTAGACATTGGTCTCTGTGGTTCGACAATCTTCTATATTACTTCGATATATCCGTGCACTTGCGGACGCATCAATGGGCTTAAAGATGCCATGTGGATGATGGCAGAATGTTGTTTGAGATGGGCTTAAAGATGCCATCCAAAGTAGATACTATTCAGAATGTTTGTCTCAAGCAAATGCTTTTCAAAATGAATCATATGCCTTGATTGTATCTGGAAAGGTTCATCGAAATGAAGCAATGTCTTACAGAAGACTACCTGAGAAGGTTCTTGAATATGATAGATCACTAGCTTAAAGAAGGTTGTGATAAGAGATGTCTTAAAGGAAACTATCTGAATAGGTTCAAAGAAAGGATAGAAAACTGATGTAAAGAAGATTAGGCTTTAGACAAAGCTGAGGAAGAATTGTCTTAGAGAAGACTGACTAAAAAGCTCCTTGAATAGGCAAGATATGTCTTAGAAAAGATTGGATAAATATGTTAAAGAAGATTACCTAAAGAGGGTGGAGATATGTCTTAAGGAATACTACCTAGAGAGGCTTCTAGAAAGGATATGAAATGTCATAAACAAGACTACCTAGAAAGGCTCTTAGAAAGGATATGAAACGTCTTAAATAAGACTACCTAGAAAGGCTCCTAGAAAGGATGTGATACGTCTTAAACAAGACTACTTAGAAAGACTCATGGAAAGGATGTGATATGTCTTAAAAAAGACTACCTAGAAAGGCTCCAAAAATGATGATAAACGTCTTAGAAAAGACTACCTAGAAAGGTTCCTAGAAAGGATGGTAAACGTCTTAGACAAGACTACCTAGAAAGGTTCCTAAAAAGGATGATAAACGTCTTAGAAAAGACTACCTAGAAAGGTTTCTAGAAAGGATGATAAACGTCTTAGACAAGACTACCTAGAAAGGTTCCTAGAAAGGATGATAAACATCTTAGAAAAGACTACCTAGAAAGGTTCCTAGAAAGGATGGTAAACGTCTTAGACAAGACTACCTAGAAAGGATGGTAAACGTCTTAGAAAAGACTACCTAGAAAGGTTCCTAGAAAGGATGATAAACGTCTTAGAAAAGACTACCTAGAAAGGATAAGAAACGTCTTAGAAAAGACTAGCTAGAAAGGCTCCTAGAAAGGATAAGAAAGGTCTTAGAAAAGACTACCTATAAAGGCTCCTAGAAAGGATAAGAAACGTCTTAGAGAAGATTACCTAAAAGGGTTCCTAGAAAGGATAAGAAAGGTCTTAGAAAAGACTACCTAGAAAGGCTCCTAGAAAGGATAAGAAATGTCTTAGAGAAGACTACCTAGAAAGGTTCCTACAAAGGATAAGAAATGTCTTAGAAAAGACTACCTAGAAAGGCTCCTAGAAAGGATAAGAAACGTATTAGAGATGACTACCTAGAAAGGCTCCTCAAAAGGATGAGAAGTTTTTTGATTGTTTCTGAATTATCTCTGAAGAATAACCTGGAGTTAAGCATCAAGATTGTACCTGTGTCCGGAATGAGTGTCAAAATTAAATCATTGATAAGATCATCTTTGCACCATATTAGGATGATAATGTTCTTTTGATTAGGAAATGACCTGAAAAGGCAAAAATTAGTTTTATGCACTGTCATGATGCATGTATTGTGTAATGAGGTTCTCGAAATAAACGAGAATGTTGTATGTTATGTATGTAATGTGAACAAAGTTCTCGAAATAAACGAGAATGCTGTATGTTATGTATGTATCGTGAATGATGCATGTATGGACTATATAGTCGAAGCATATTGGTAACTTTGTATAGCAATTGCTGGTTGAGAAAATAAATCTCTGTATGCTGCTGGAGATGATGACAAGGTGATTGTGTTGAGAATTCCTGCCTTCCGTTCGAGGATATCCAGCTGGGGATTTTTATTACCGCTTGGGGATGAAAGTAGCTTGAGTGATTTGATCCTGATGTATCCTGATCGGGGACAAGAGAGAATAATAGTCTTTTGAGTGTCTTCTTCTAATGGGGATAGCGAGTTTGAATAAACCCTGTTGGATAAGAAGATTATGTCAGAGAACCGACAGTATTGGAGATGTAAATTGTGTTGGGAACCAAGTATCTGTTGGGAAGAGAATATTTGAAGATAACTTCTCGAGGATTACTCTGTGAATATATTTTCTGAAAACAACTCTGTGGGGAAGATTCTCGGAGATTTCAATTTTTCAATGCCCCATGTCTTCAGGTACCATACGTGGTCCTTCGTTTGTGGGAGTCTACCTGCCCCTGGGGTCGGTAGCCTGATATACCTGAAGCTTGAGATGATTGGAAACAGAACTTCGAATGAGAAACTGATACTGACACCATATGATACTAGTAGCTAAACAGCTCTTGCTGAGATTGGTGACCAATGCAACATGCTCCCAGTGATGCATATTCAACTCCTTCGAGAGATTCTATGAATCGTGACCAGATTGCCCCTGGATATCTGAATGCTTACTCAACAGAGTATTTCGACTGCTTTTGTGCCCCTAAGGGTGATCAGAGTTTGAGATATTCTTGCTCGAACTCAACGGAGTTCTGAAGACAACTTTTCCCTTGAGAGGATTACACTTTTCATCAGCAGCTCATGATGGAAGCTTTCCTGGTGTCAAATACTTGTTCATATGTAAATAATGTTTAGTATGAGAAATATAATTTTAATGCAAAGTTCATGTTTGTATTGAAGTTTTAAAAAGGAAATTTTTGAAAGGATGTGAAAACATCAATTTTTGTGAAAGGTGATGTGATACCAACTTAAGCGTTTAGCAAAAATCCTAGGAGTCAGTTTACCGTATTCTTGTTACAGTATGCTTTCGAATTAACCCTGCCTCAATTAGGACTTTTGAGGGTTGTAACGTGGCCAGGTTCACGGTTTTTAGAAGAAAGGATTTTTAGGCTCAAAATTTTATTGGTGCCTGTCATACCCTAATTTTGACCCCCCCTGAGATGTCACACCTTCAGGCATTTTATCAAATTCAAGACAAGTACTCAGAACAGTCACTCTTTCATCTGGTACTTAATCAAGGATGTTCAAGGACAAAGGAGTTCAGGCAAATGATCAATCAATATGAGAAGTACTTCTAATACAATCATGGGACTCAGATGATTCATATACCCACAGATTGATAAGACACCAATCATCTGGACTCAAGTTTGCTTAGTTCACCAATCTAGGGTTTTGAGCCCATCAAGGACTGCAATCAGGGACCACATTTGGGAAACCCTAAAAATCTCCCGGGCATCACTCAAAGGCTTCAATCATCTTCAAATGATCCATATGACAATATCCATAGGGCATTACACTTCAATTCAAGATCTACAGTCATCAATTTCATCTGGTCGACAATTAGGGTTTCAGACCTAATTCAGTTGCACAATTGACTTTTAATCAGGACATGGATCCACCACTTAACACATGGCTCAAGAACCTCTATTACTTCAATATAATCCATTCATATCATCCATTTGAGGAGGAGAGTTTGATTCAACACAAAAGTCCAAAATTTCACTTCATCTGGAAAAAGTCAATTGTACAAGATTATCTTTGACTTTTAGGATTTTAGGTCAAACCATGACTTTTAAGGATCAATATCATCAACATATGATTATTTAAGTCATTTGACCAAAGAAAATCAAGAAAAATCATCAAGAATAAAAAAGTCAACAAAAAGTCAAACTAGTGCATTTTGACCTAGTTCATAGATCTCAAAATTTCACCTACACAACTCAAAAAACTTCCAACATGAAAGTTGTAGATATCATCAAATAAAACAACTTCTCACAAGGGAATTTTTTCAAGAGATCAATCATTTAAGAGATATGAACTTTGGAAGTTATAGGTCATGAAAAACTTAGAAAAATTCTAAGTGTTTTAACCTAGTTTTCTTCAAACTTTGGGCCTGTTTTTCACAAATTTCCCAAATGATTTTGGAAAAACTCCAAACTAATGAATTGAAGTACATACTAAGGGCTTTCCAAATTGTGCTCAACCTTCTCCAAATTCATTTTGAGCTAAGAGTTATGCTTGTTCAAAGTTGGCCTCATGAAGTAAAATTATAGGTCATGTACCATTTTGAAACTTTGCAATTTTATGCAAATGACTTCACCAATGGATGCTACACGACCCATAACACATAAGAAAAGATGCCATACATTCATTTTCACCATGGCATGAGAATTGAAGAATATTCCCAAAACACGAACATGTGATTATGTAGTCATTACTTTTGAGAATTTATGGTAAGTGATGATTCATCAATTGGAATCTTCTCCTAAACCAATAGAAAGCTTCTACACATCAGAAATGTTCCATAAGATCTGCAAGGATCAATGGCTAGGGGGAATGCTCGAAAATGCCATCATTGCATTTTGGAGATTCTTTGAATTTCTTCATGGCCAAGAAACCAAAACTCCCTCATTAAGCAAGCTCACTCCTCCAATCTGTACATAGCTCTTTGCCTATAAATAGAAGTGTCATTCTTCATATTGAACACACCAAAGCAACTCTAATTCTTGCTTTCTCATTCTCTCCCTCTTGCTTATAGTTTTCAAGAGTTCTTTGGCAAGAAGAATCAAATTCTTCAAACCAGAGCTTTTCTTTTGAAAGTAAGCTTTCTAACATCTCAAGGGGGGTCATTAGAGGTGATCCAAGCACCTGGATCACTTCTGTAAGTGCAAGAACACCATAGTCACTTTCATTTTGGAGCTCGAGCAGTTGGAGGTCCGTAGAACAAATTAGAGGGTGTCAAGCAAGTCCAAGCATTCAAACACTTTCCTTGGAGTGTAGTGGAGCTATCCAGATGGTCGCAGCTCATCTGTAGGTGCAGAATCACCATCTTCAATTCCTACTTGAAGCTCAAGCAAGAGGGGTCGGGTAGATCATTTCAAAGGTTTTCAAAACAATCCAAGTGCCCAGATAGCATCAACAAGGTCCCAGGAAGCTTTTGCAATCACTCACTCAAAGCCAGGAGCTCTCCATCATCATCACGACCCTCAGTTTCAAAGGTAAGTTTTTGAACTCCACCTCTTTAATTTAAGCACTCTTTGTGATAAAACTCAATACCATTTCATTTTGCATCATCAGAGGATTAAAAACCCTCTATCATCCATTTATCTTTCAGTATAGTCATTTAATTTGATTTTTCAAATTTTAGGGTTCTTCACGTTTAATAGTTAATTCATTAGATGTAGTTAATATAAATCTATGTTAGTTACATATTTGACTTCGTGAGGAAATTTAGAGTGATATCCATGTTTACATCGCCTTGTTTGGTTGAGAATTGAGCAAGTTAGAAAATTCAAAATCTTCAAGCTTGAGGTTGAAGACGACCATGGCTGTGGCGCGCAAAATTCAAATCTAAGGGCAGAGTTTATTTTATGTTGAATGGTATGCGTTTTTAAAACTGTCATACCCCAAATTTGTCCTACCCCTTTAATTTTACTGGCTTAGACTTCGCATTCATCTGCATACCTCCATTAGGTCATTTAACATAACTCATGCATCCATTAATCAATAACGTAGCAAGGGATCAAGGGTCATGAAGCAAGCTGGAGTTTCACATAGATCTCGGCAAAAGGTTATTCATTTCCTCAAAGAAAAAGGATGTGTGACATTTAATCAAGAATGTGACTGATTCTTTGGATTAAGGTTTGTGCCCTGAGGCTTTTTGGTGACCGGGTAATCTCATGATCTTCTTTCACATCAAGGTTATTGACTTGATTCATCTAAGTGGATAGTGCTACAAGTCGTGGTTAAATGGTCTCATTTTTGTTGCAAGTTATGGGTTTGACGTTGTTCGGAATATTGAAGCACAGAGTGTGGAGAATGGAATCTTGGAACAACATAGATCATTTTCAAAGTTGCAAATGGAAGAGATTGGAAATTCAAATTAAGTACAAATGAAGGGAAATAAAGGATCCGAATGTTGGTTGGAAAAATAAGATATTCACACCTCATTACAACGTCAAGAGTCAAAATATATTACAAAAAGTTCAAGTCCATTCAATGTTCAAGATTTATCATCAACCATTACATTGTCCATACAAAAATTCAAATTCCATAAGTCCGCATGAGCTCCTGGTACAGTACAGTCCACATACATGAGACATTACATGAAAAATCATACAAAAAACACATGTTACAAATCCTAGTGTCTAAGCCTAATCCCTTTGCTTTACAAGGTTGAACTTAATGCTACGCGACTTCGTTTTCCACCCCTCACTGTATCATTACATGAAGAACATCCATTTTGTAAAACAAGACATAACCACCAAAGTTTACAACAAAAAGATACATCTATCAATTTCCAAAATTCCTAAGCTCCTCTTCATGTTTTCTTCAAGTCCACTTCTGTTCAAAACTTCATCTCGCCATTTCAAGCCTTGTGATCTCCACCATTCCTCAAGTTCAAGCAATCTCCAGACACCATCAAAACCTTCACGGAATCAGTGCACAAATCAGCTTCCATGTCATTACAGCCCTGCAAGTAACCTGTTCATAACCATTGCCTACATCAACAGCCAGTCCAAACAACATACCAAAATCCAGCACATACTCAGTCCTGCAGCATACGCAAAACCACAGATTTCAATATTAAACAAAAATACCTCACAATTCCAATCAGTTTTCACATACAGCCCAGTTTCCTAACATTTCTATTAACCTCATATCATTCAAAAAACAGTCCCATAAACCAATACACTCATGTTCACGCAGTTGGTCAAAGAGAAAATATCTAGCAGTTTCTAACACTTCCAATTTTATACGCACGGTTCAGAATTCTACGTATATCAAACATATACCATACTTGCTGCAACATACCTAGTGTGTCAGTAAACTTGCTGCAGTTGGAACCATGCTCCAGTCCAAAAAACCAACCCTGCAGCCTACACTTGAAATCAAAACCGCAGCCCTGCACACATATTGCTTGTCACCAACTTGCAGCCATTTTCCTCATCTTCACTTGTTAAAAATAACCTGCATATCACACAAAATACCACATTCAAATTCCAGCCATATTGTCACATAAACTCAAACCAATTTCTAACTTCAAAAAACCTTCTAACAGAACCCACACTAACAGAATTAACCAACCAATTTCTCTCACAACTAACTACAACAGAACCTAA
This sequence comes from Vicia villosa, assembly GCF_029867415.1. Lineage (NCBI taxonomy): Eukaryota > Viridiplantae > Streptophyta > Magnoliopsida > Fabales > Fabaceae > Vicia > Vicia villosa. Next base: position 109,240 of record NW_026706498.1, on the reverse strand, counting down.
CCACCTATTTTCAGTTCTCACTTAACTAACCACCTATAACCAATCCTAACCGCTTCTAACAGCATTTCTAACAGATAACAGAAACTAACAGCCTTCATAACTAAATACCTATCTCCGATCCTAGTCAGCATCTCCAAGCCTAAAGCCAACTAACTCTCAACCACACTTAACAAACTCTGATCCTAACTCCAAACCAAAAATCACCCGAACCTGTGCTCTATATAACAGAATCACCATCACTCTCTCACACTCTCACTCCATTAATCTTCACACCTCACTCTTCATCATCTTTCTCTCCACCACCTTCACGCACCTCAACCACCACTTCATCACCATTATCCATCTTCAACACCTCCACCATTTCCTCCACCATAACCACCACACCTTCAATCATCATCTCTCAACTCTCAATCCTTCAAGCCTCACTGATTCTCAACACTCTACCCTAATCCCTCAGAACACATCAATACGACAACAAACTCGCACTCTCCCAATCTCACTCACCCTCACGCAATACTACAACAACACAGAAGAAACTGCACACGGAAAGAAGAAGAAGAAGAGCAAAACCGAATAAAAAGAAGTAACAGAATTACAAACCGGCAAATTCGCGCACCTCAATCTTCACATTCAACACTTCTCCAATCTTCATCGACCTCCAACAACATCAACATCATCGCCAAGAACGCTCTTCAATCTTCATTATCGTCATCAACAACTTCGTCAACACTAATCCGTTTCAACGCAACTTCGACGTTCAACGATATCATCATCATCGCGCAACATCGTGAACGTACAGAAGACGAAGAAGAAGTAGAGTAGAAGAAGAAGTCGCGTGGAAGAAGAAGAAGCACTCATTTGTACTTTATTATCTCCCCTTTGTTTTTTCCTGACGATCATCCCCGATTCGAGCTGCAGGTAAGTCCTCGAGCTTGTACGTTGATTGAATCCGTTTTGCGATTCTTCCTTCACTGCGTGATTGTTGTATTCGGTTTGAATCTTTCCCCCACGGTTGTGCCGCGAGATTTAGCTTCATCGTCATTTAATTTCATTTTTAGAGTGTTTAGGGTTTTAAAGTTTGGTAAGTTTAGAAGATAACAGAGAAATCGGAGAGGTGAGGGAGGGGAGAATGAGAGGTATCAGGTGTTTGTTTGGCTATGGTGAAGAGTCAGAGAAACGGCGCCGGAGAAGATAGGAGTTCGGCCGCCGCAGTCGTGAGGAGTCTGAGACGAAGGAGAGGGAGTGAAACGAGAAGTCGAAGGGTCACATTTCAAGCCCTAAATCCCTTTTCTTCCTTTTTTTATTAATTATTTATTTCCTTTTATTTTTATTACAATATCATGATAATAAAAATCTGGATACAAAATTACACTTTGGGCCATCACACGAAAATTTCTGGTACACCCCCTGAAGGCCCATGCATCGTTTTTTTGCAAGCAAATATGAACAAAAATAAAACATGGATCATCAATTGCAATGGGCCATACGAAATCTGTTAGCTACACCCCCACTGGCCCAAGCTCCTTTTTACATACTAGAAATCTGAACAACAAAAATAGTTTGCTGGGCCAACACCTTTGGGTCCAGCGTTTTGCTAATCACACCATTTGATTCAATTCTCACCCCCTGAGTCCATGTTATTTCTTATTAGAATTAGTTTTCTTTTCATAATAAATCCAATTAAAAACACTAATCTTCACTAGCATTTTTAGACTTCAATACTAATTTTTGTCATATAAAAAAATGATCAACAAAAATATTAGTTTTAGGCTATTTGTTTTTTAGTCTTTTTACTTGACTTGCAACTCATTTCTTTCATAAAAACCATAAAAATAATAGTACTTTTAATTCACTTTTGTGCTATATTTTGACTTGTTCTTTTTCACGCTATCTTCGCATATTCCACTTTTTGCTTTAATTTCCATGTTTCTTTTATTCCTAACCATAGGTAGAAACCATGACAACATTAGGTAGAAATTCCCTTCATATTAGGCTAGTTTCTTTTTCTTTTACAACTTTAATCCATCTAATAAATACTTGAATAAATCCCCCATAAAAAATACAAAGAAAACACTTAAAACACTAATAATCAAAGTGAAAATTCTTAAAAAGGGAATGGAAGCTTGAACGTCCCTTGCTTTAGGGAACGTTCGAGTGCTTGGATCTCCCTTGCTTTAGGGTTCCATTCGGGCGTAAGTTCCCAAATTCTAAAAAACACAAACCATAGAGTAACTCGAGTTTCCCTTGCTTTAGGGATTTCCTCGAAACACTCAAACTCTCTCTCTCTCTCTCTCCTTTCTTAAGGGCATTGTTATCTCCACTCTATTGCATCCTAGGTCGATCCCTTATGCAAGAGCGCGAGCGTTAACTCCGCCCAACTAAAAAACACAAAAACAAACAGAAACTATGGAGCCGAACTACGGCGCTCTGATTCCTGAAAAGGATACGTAGGCATCAAGTCGCGGGGCTTGAACGAGCACACTTGTAAATATTTCCTTCTTTTCCCCGTATTTCTTTTGGCATGCATTCGCATTTAGACATAGACATAGTACACACCCTTTAAATAGAAACAAACATAGGTGGATACCATCGAGTACGATGGGCGCGAGGGGTGCTAATACCTTCCCCTTGCGTAACCGACTCCCGTACCTTGATTCTCTGGTCGCAAGACCCTGTTCCTTCCTTTGTTAGGTTTCCTGATATTCCTTTCCCTTATGGGATAAATATATTGGTGGCGACTCTGTTCATTTTTCGCGAGCGTGCGACAAAAACGAATTCATCGTTTGCCCTAGTGGCCTCACATGCGCTCTTAGTCTCCTCATGCCTCTAATCTGGGGTTCGAATCCCCATCGCCCCAAACTTTTTGGTTCTTTTATATTTCAAACATTTCTAACTCATTTTGAAACAAAACCAACTACGCGCGCGTTATAGTCACCAATTGGGGCTTGACCCAGTGGTATTATTTTGAGTGTGTGACCATAAGGGCGTGGGTTCAAGCCTTGGTGGAGACAAACATATTTTTTTACCACTAATTTCCTTCATTTTTCTTCACAACTTCACACAATTAATTCACCTATCAAATTAAGTCATTTTCACTTGATTTTTCATACACCTCTCATTTAATATATCTATTTTGAGAATATTCCAAAAAATCATAAAAAATATATTATTTTAACAGTTTTTAATTAGGTTTAAAATCACATATTTTAAGTATGTTTTAATACTTTAAAAATATAAATTTCACTTGATTTTCAAAACCTAATCTTTTGTAAATATTTTTTTATTTAAAACCCTAATAATTTAGGTCTTAATTAGGTATAGACTTTGTCATTATCCTAATTAAGTTGAATTTTGTCAATAATTTTAATTGTTTTCAAATCTCCAATTGACTAGACGATCAAGGTTTTCAGGCAACAAAACCTTGCATAATTGCAAATCATCATTCAACTATTTTTCATAAACAGTAAATCATTTTCAATGGGCCTCTAATAGAGTGTAAGCCCAGCACCTTTTTCTTTTCATAGTTTGTTTTCAAAAAATGTATTTACAAAATCTTCTTTCTGTTTTCAAAACATTCTTCTGGTATTTGAAGGGCATTATTCCCGGTGAAACTCTTCAGATACCTATGTGACCTATGTCCATCTTCACTTCTTCTGTTTTCAAAAACCTTTAACTGTTTATCATAAATGTTCAACTGTTATCAATAAAACAACAAAATTGCTAGTAAGGCTATGTACATACATCTTCAAAGGCCTCCACTCCATCCAGGTTAGGCTTTACAAGCTTTCAATTTACAATCTTTATTTAAATTACTGTCAAATATAAACTGTATATATATTGTTTAGGACTACGTCTGAGTGTAAACCTTAGGACAGTTAAACTATATATATATATATATATATATATATATATATATATATATATATATATATATATATATATATATATATATATATTATAGGACTATGGCCTAGGATTGAGAATGTCTTCCCGGTGAAGGCTCTTTCCTAATTAGAGATCTTTAGTTCAAACCCTCAAGATGAATTATTCCCGGTGAAACATCTTAAAAAAGCCTTAGAACCCAAATAGGACACATCCACCCAAGAGGAATTATTCCCGGTGAAACCTCTTACCCATTTACTTAGAGCCAAAATAAGTTCAAAAACCACATAGCTTTCTCTTGTGCTATAACAAGGACCCTCGATTAGCCTCCTCTTGGGCTTTGTACAAGGACCCATAGGCTTCTTAAAAGCATTCCCAGCTTCCTATTGATCTTGTATACAAGGACCCATCAGGTTTCTTATAAACATAGGAACAGGTCTTTAGTCACCTTTTAGCCAACCCTGGTGAGTTTCTTCTATTCTTAAAAACCAGACTTTAAACAAGCTAAGAATGTCTCAATCTCAGTAATGAGTACACCTTTTGAATGAGAGACATGGACAGTCTCTGTCACCCTTATCTCCAATAATTTTTCTCCTTAGCAGAGTCTAGGATCCATAGTTGTCTATCCCTAGTCAGTGTCAACCTTAATCTTGGGCTTTAAACAAGAAGTCTCAAATAGATAATCATTCTGCCATCATTCAAAAATTCCCTGGAAAGGCTTAGCCTCCATTAATTCCTTCATTTTAATAAAATTCCCTGGAAAGGGTTAGCTTCCAAAAATTAAAACTTTCAAAAGATAAAACTCTCCAGTTGAGACAAAACCCTTGGAAAGGGTCAGCCTCCAAAATCACTCCTTAAATCCAAATTCCTTGGAAAGGGTTAGCTTCCAAAATTAAGCTTTTAAAAGACAAATTCCCCGGTAGAGTCTACTTTAGGTCAACCACTCAAACAAATCACCAGTAGAGTCAATCTTCAAACCTGGGTCTTTCATTCATTCATTCCTGTTTAACAGAAGAACAATCCTCAGTAGGGTCAACCCTTAGGATAATCCTCAACAGAGTCAAAATCCCCTCTGAGTCAAAGATCCCACTGATAGATCTTTCTTTAAAAAGTCAGCCTCAACCTTGGGCTTTGTACAAGGCACATACTCCTCTTAGAGTCAAAACCCTACTCATAGGTATTCCCCTATCCAGAGTCAGCCACAACCTTGGGCTTTGTACAAGGCAGGTAATAGAGTCTCCCCAGTGAGTCTTTCACCATTAAGTAGCCACAACCTTGGGCTTTGTACAAGGCAGATAAAATTACATTCCCTGTGTCAAAAGATTCCTAACCTTTAGGATCTTTTCCCTATAGAGTCAACCATATTCAGTTTCTTTAAGAGTCCGCCACAACCTTGGGCTTTGTACAAGGCAGAAAACATTGTCTTCCCTAGTAAGAGTCCGCCACAACCTTGGGCTTCATACAAGGTGTAGCAACCTGCCCTAAAAATTGAAGGTTTAGAGTCGCCACCTATTCTGAAGGGCGAATAGGAAACCCTACGTAGTTATGAGATTCAGGGTAAGTTATTATAATCAGGTTGAGGGAAGGTATTAGGCACCCTCAACCCTTTCATAAAGGCTAACATTTCAAAGATAAGGGTTTATGGCAATAATTATGAGGTTTATAGCTAATGAATTGAAAAGGGTAAGAAATAAGATTTGAACTGAATTGAGATTTTGGGGGGGGAGACTCGCCTTGTTACCAAGTGCCTACGTATCTCCTTATGGAGAATCAGAGTCAACGTAGTTCGGGCACCGGATTGTACGCCTTTGAATTGAATTTGATTTGAATGTATTCGAATTGCCTAGGATAAAAATCCGAAGTGTCGTGGTTTAGTGTATTTTGAATGTTTGTTTGGGCGTACAACCCTAATTTGATATGGCACCGTTAGATGCGGTGACCAATGGATTTGGTCAGTATAGCTAACGGGTTAAGGGCATTGCTGATTGCTCAGATCGATAGATTGATCATCGCGGGCAGCAAATTGAAAGTGTTTTAATTTGTGTATTTTTATCTCTCGTCTAAAGCGACTGATAGCTTCAGTCGAGTCGAGGAGAGAATTAATAAGAATTAATTAAATTAATTAAAATGTCACTTCTCGTCTAATGCGACCAATGGGTTTAGTCGGTTCGAGGAGAAGATTAAGCTAGAATTAATTGAGTTATTATTAACAAATAAATAAATTGATCCATATTATTTCTCGCCTAATGCGACCAATAGGTATGGTCGGTTCGGGGAGAAAATTAACATTATTTGAATTACTAATGAGTATATTAATTCAATTAAAAAATATTATCAAAACATCAAATAATGAAATAATTAATATTTACAAATTAATTAATTGGATGTTTTATTAACAAACTGCAGGGGGGTGTATATTGTAAAGGTTAGTGATTAAAAGGGGTGTTCATAGCAACTAGGACAAGTCCAATCAAATTTAGATCCGTTTGATCATGTGTAGCGCAGGTGTATGGAGGTTGGGTGATCACTCAGAGTAGGAGCGTAGGATCTAATGTTACAGGTATCAACGGCCTGCATGTGGCTGAGGCGAGGGTGCACGTTAAGAGAATGGCATGAGATCATAGTCTCATCGCCTGCCAAGTGGCTATCGCGAAGCCACTTGGCGTTGATCCAGCGCGGGTGAAGGGTTAACCCAAAAATCCCCATATTTCTTTTCATTTCCTCCGATCTCACTCTCTCTCCTCTCTTGCTTTTCTCTCATCTCCCCTTTTTTATCTTCAACAAAACCCAGAACACCACCCCCCCACCGCCGTGAACCACCGTGCGAACCTCCCTCCAACCCAGGTTTCTTCATCTAAAACCCAGATGAAGATGAACATTCATCTTCAATCTTCGGTCACTACCCCAAAATGCCAGAACCCTAACACCTTTTATGAACCCCAATCCCCAATCATGAACCCTAGCCACTTAATTAGACCCAAATTCACAGATAAACATACACAATCATGCCATCGAATACACCCTAAGCTAAGTTTAATGTTCGATTACCTTGTGTCTTGCGTTCTGGTTCGTATTGGCTTCCGATTCCAATCTAATCCCCTTCGTCTTTTGTGTTCGCAGGTGGTCGAGGATGAAGATCCAGACGTTCAAAACTTCCTCCGTGGCGGCGCCAAGACTACTCAAGTTTCCAGAATTTCTCCTCTCCTTCTGTTAATTTCTTTTTTTGTTTTATAGTTAGGTTAGATGATTAGTTTTAGGAAAAATTTGATTCAATTGTAATCAATTTGATTCAATAAAATATTTCATCTATCTTTCAGTTTTTTTCAGTTTTGATTTTAGTATTAAGTTTCGATTCAGATTTGTTAAGATTAGATTGCATTTTGTTGATTGATTCTGTCCGAGATTGTGTGTTGAAGATTCAATTGCGTTTTGCTTGTGATTCTGGGCCTGGGCGTTTCGCTCTTAGATCTAGGGTTTGAGCTTGTTGCAGCGGCGTTGTGGAAGCTAGGGGATGATGAACAGTGGCCGGGTCGGTTTGACCCGGTCCACTCCTGATGCAACCTGGCCCAAAGTCCATGACCCAATACTGAGTCCCGTAACCGGTTCTCTTGGCCCACCAGAATAACAAAACGACAACACAAAAACCCAATAACTTCAATTAACCACTTAACTAATTACCTAATCAATAAAATTTAGTTAACAATATAATCCTAGTAATAACCTAATAAAGATATTAATTCTAATAATAATAATTAACATCAATTAAATTAGTACTAATAACAATGCTTGATTAATCTTAATAACCCCAATATTAATTTTAAAACTAATAATAGGAATAATAACATTAATAATACATAGTTAGTAGCAATATGAATATGCAATGGTTAAATGGTGATAAACACATGGGCCTAAATCAAATTGGATCCTAAGCATTTGCTATTCATACCTTCATTTATTTTAAATCAACCTATAAGGAAGTTTCATAGGAGAGCGGGTTTGATAATAGATGCATCAGACCCTATGGCTCCTAATTTTTAACATCCTTAATAAATTGAAACGGGAATCACATCGGGTAAATTTTGGGGTATGACAGCTGCCCCTATTTAATTACCTTAGATTGAATGGCGTGAGAATACGCAGGTCTCACGCTTTTCGAATCGAAGAGTTATTAAATAATGGAAGACCCCTAAATTTACCCTGTGCTCGAGTGTGTGAGGAAAGAAGCGTCTTGCTAAAGCCTGAGACTTACATAGCAAGGACTCGCAGTCAGTTGTGTAAAAGATTGTTTTTGTGAATGCATATGTATCATGTGTATGCATATGATCCTGTTGTTTGTACAATGTACATGTGTGAATGCTTATGCATAAAAATGTTGCGTGTATGCAAATGAGTATGTATGATAACTCCAACACCTTATCTCCTTATTACCCATTGAATTTATTTAACCCTTTTGAGATATTTGCAAATCCTAGTTCGGATTGTATTTGAGGAGAGATGAAGTAATGTCTTACATAAGACTACCTGAAGAGGTTTCCTGAACAGGGTGGATCATTGACAGATGTGGCGGAGATTAGGCTTTAAACAAAGCTCGGGAAGAACTGTCTTAGAGAAGACTAACTGAGAAACACCTTGAAAGAGCAAGATATATCTTAGAAAAGATTGGATAAATAGTTGCCGAATATTACCTAAAGAAGTTGAGACATGTCTTAAACAAGACTACCTAGAAAGGCTCCTAAAAGATATGAAGTATCTTGAACAAGATTACCTAGAGAGGCTTCTAAAAAGATATGAAACGTCTCAAACAAGATTACCTAGAGAGGTTTCTAAAAAGATATGAGATATCTTAAACAAGATTACCTAGAGAGGCTTCTAAAAAGATGTGAGATATCTTAAACAAGATTACCTAGAGAGGCTTCTAAAAAGATATGAAATTTCTTAAACAAGATTACCTAGAGAGGCTTCTAAAAAGATATGAAACGTCTTAAACAAGACTACCTAGAAGGATATGAGATTTCTTAAACAAGATTACCTGGAAAGGCTTCTAAAAGGATATGAAACATCTTAAACAAGATTGACCTGGAAAGGCTCTTAGACGGGAGATGATATGTCTTAAACAAGACTAACCTAGGGAGGTTCCTAGAAAGGATATGAAGTATTTTAAACAAAATTACAAGGTTAACCTAAATATGTCTTAAACAAGACTGACATAGAAAGACTCCTAGCGATGATAAAAGGTTTTATCGAAGGCTACCTAGAAAGGTTGATAAGCGTCTTGGAGAAGACTACTTTGAAAAGTAAGAAAACCTTTGAGTGTTTCTGAATTGCCTTTGAAGAAAGGCTCGGAATAAAGCATCGAAATTGTTAAGATTAAATTGTTGAAACGATCGTATTTGCACCGTATTTGGATGATGATATCCTTTTGACTCTGGAGTGACCTGAAAAGGCAAATGTTGAATTTATGCAATGTTATGATGCATGTGTCATGTAATGAGATTCTCAAAATAAATGAGAATTATGTATGTACGACGACCCCCACTGCGGGATGTAAATAATACAGGCGTAAGAAGGCCAATTACGCAGCAATGCTCCCTGTGCAATACAAGCGTGATTTCTTCAATATCAGAAATTTTGAGAGACGCACCATTTGACATGAAGGAAATATCCTTAGAGGGAACTCGAGTATTACCCTGTCATGCCACAAACCTGATATGCACTGCCCCAGTATTTGAATTCTTGAAATATATGCCCCAGTCAATAGGATCCTTGATTGTATGCCCCTATAATCCTCGCTATTTTGCCCCTGTTTAGGAGAACCCCCTAGATGTGGTTCACCCGGTTCAGGGACTTTTATTAGCAATGATCGCCTTTGATTAACCCAATCTCCCTGATGCTAGGTATTGATTCGAATGTGAAGCAGATGCTTTTCAGAATTGGTTATGCGTCTTGGTCGTGTCCGATGGACAAAAATTCGCTGAATACTCAGAATGAGATGATGTCTTCTATGAGACTACCTGAAGATGTTCCTGGAAAGGATATGAGATTGTCTTGAACAAGATTGTGCTTTAAACAAAGCTCGGGGAGGCATGTTTGCAAATAGGGTCAAAGAATCCCAGAGAGGATAAAGACTATTTTGAGGAATATGGTGTTTTTAACAAAACTCAGGGAAAGACATTTTGAAAAAGATTACCCTAGAAAGGATAGGAGACCGTCCTAAAGAAGATTGTAGCTTAAACAAAGTTTGACACGGTTTATAGGAGAAATTTGAACATGTCTGAAAAGATTGACGGGTGTCTTAAAGAAGATTACCTAGAAAGGTTCCTGGAAAGGACAAGTGATTTTTTTTTAGAGAATATTACCTGAAAAGGAATATCTTAAAGAAGACTGAAAAAGTTTAGGAGACGTCTTACAGAAGACTACCTAGAAAAGGTTTTTAGAAAGGAATATGTCTTAGAGAAGACTATCTGAAAAGATTTCTGAAAAATGAAGAGAGATACCTGGAAAGGTTTGTAGAATGTGTCTTAAAGAAGACTATTTGAAAAGGGCTCCTAGAAAGGGTAATAGATATTTGAACATGTCTTAAAGAAGACCACATGGACAAATTGAGGGATGTTCTATAGAAGTTCCTGGAAAGGACGTGAGAGTGGTATTGACAACATTTGATACTGAGTGACCTTTTGCAACGTGCCCCCTAGTAATGGACTTGCCCCATGGGCTATTCAGAGTCCTTGAGAGATCCCATGGATCTTGATTAGATTGCCCCAGATTGATAGGACAACAACGGGCTATGCCCTGTGTATACAATAGCCATCCGAGTCAGGCGTAAGAGATATTTCTTCTTTAATATGCTTTTAAAGTTATCTCGCCTGTCAGTAGGTTTTTAGCCATTAGCCATGCCCCACGCGACTTCTCCCTAATGTTAAAACATTGGAATCTATATAGACCAGTGTGCTTTACGATGAAATTCATAAGATGCGAATGCATATGTCTGTCTTGAAAGCTTAAAAAACATTTTTTTTGAGTAAAACAAAGTTTTTTTTTGTAAGAAAGTGATATCAACTCAAGAGTTATAGTAGACCTTAAGGAGTCGGGATACCTTTTTGTAACGGTATGCTTTCGAACTAACCATGTTTCAGTTAGGACTTTTAAGGGTTGTAACGTGGCCTGGCTCACGGTTTTAAGAAACAATGGATATAAGGCTCAAAATTTATTTAACCCACCCCTTTCTTCGTGATGTTCTCCAGTCCTACGCTCAGTTAACTATGCATTTAGGCTCCAAAAGACTTTGGGAATTATAACATTGACCTTTGTGATGGTTCAAAAACCAAAGGCTTATCTGCAAAGACAGTCATCCTCCTTTTGTAATATTTTCCTTTTGTCAAGGGTATATAGTGACCCCCTTTTTTTTTACTTTATTATCCCTAATTTTTGCCTGAACTGTTTATTTAAAATTACAGTCAGCGGGATGCCCCAATTTTGCCTAAGTCTCCCTTAGTAGGTCTTGACTTGGCAGGCCTTGCGTTGTTTTTTCTTTTTCTTTGCGGACATTGACTGTCAGGCTTAATTATGACGGAGAACCATCAGTGATTATGTTCAAAGGAACAATTTGGGATAATCAAGTTAACTGAACAACTACCCTACCCCAGGTTATATTTTGAGGGTTTTTATTTTGTAGTGAAGGAAAACTCCTACTTCTTAGGCTCAAAGGGGTTGACGAGGGATTAACATCCTTATATCTCCACTGTATTGGAATTGAAACAATGCCTGTACATCGTCAACACGGTCTGTTCGAAAGCATATTGTATGGTATTGTGGTATCGTTTTCGTCATTCTCCCTCTAAAGGTACACATCTTTGAACAAAAGTTGAATATCACAAATAATAAAACCAAGTAAAAACACAGTTTTTAAATATAGTGAAAACACTAGGAATAAACCAAGACAAACGTAAGCAATGCATTAATGATTATTGTAAAGTACATAGCGTAGACCGCAAACCAATGTTTAAACAAACTGAAAGGAAATTGCAAATGAAAACAAAAACTAATGATCTAAGAAACCCTCTTTCTAGCCACTTATAGCATTAGGCTTGCGAGGCTCTTCGAACTCAACGAGCCCTTCTTCAATTAGATCTTGGATCTTGTACTTCAACGGCCCACAATCCTCTGTATCATGACCAGGACTATCTGAATGATAAGCGCACCTAGCATGATGCTTGTACCCAGGAGCGGGGTTAGCTGGAGTTGAGTATGGAGGTTGCAGAGTTATCAAGTTCTGACTGAGCAGGTATTGCAAAGCTTGAGACATAGGCATGTGCAATGGAGTAAATGATCATTTTGGCTTGGACCTCCAGGGGCGTTGGCCACCCTGTTGCTTTTGCTGATCCTTCTGTTGTAATGTCGGGGTCTGATTAACCAGGATTGCCCCCACAGTGTTGGGTTCCTTTTTTCCATCATATGATTTCTTTGCTTGATAGGAACCTGAGGATGCCCCTTGTATCTTCCCATTTTTTATCCCATTTTCAATCCTTTCACCAATGACTACCAAGTCCGAGAACCCTGAAGATATGCTTCCGACCATCTTATCATAGTATGGCCCTTGCAAAGTACTCATAAATATGTCCACCAGTTCTTTTTCCATCAAGGGAGGTTGGACTCGAGAAGCCATTTCCCTCCACCTTTGGGCATACTCCTTGAATGATTCATCCTTCTTCTGTGACATGTTATGTAATTGCATCCGGTTGGGTGCCATGTCCAAGTTATACTTGTAATGCTTCAAGAATGTATTAGCAAGATCATTCCAGCTTCGTATATAGGATTTCTCCAATTGCATGTACCAGTCAACAGATGCCCCACTTAAGCTATCTTGGAAGAAATGTATCATCAGCTTTTGATCGTGGGCATAGGCAGCCATTTTTCGCACATACATGCGCAAGTGGTTTCTCGGACATGTGAGTCCTTTGTATTTCTCGAAGTCAGGAATCTTGAATTTGTGTGGGATAGTCAAGTCTGAGACCAAACTCATTTCGAAGGCATCCACATCAAAAGCATCGTATCCTTCTACCACCTTTAGTCTCTCCTCTAGCGCTTTGATCTGTTCACTGTCCTTGAAGTCTTCCCTAGAGTTGGGATTAGACTGCTGCGTATGACGTGCTTGGTCTGTGTTGTCCATCTCTTGTACTCTGTATTGTAGATCCAGGTAATCATCATCCTTAAGGACATCGTTAGCAGGAATGCGAACTGTGCGGGTTGTCCCTTTTGTTTGTGGAGTGGGGACAAAACCTTCTTGAGAGGCCTCTCCTTTCTCTTGGAATTGGATAGCCCTTCTAACTGATCGGACCTGAGGTCTGTCCTTAGCCGGGCCAAAGCCTGAAACAAATCCTAGCAGCGGGTTTCCGTCGTTGGGTATCTCATCCTGAACCAGGGTATCCCCAGACTGAACCTCTTTTGCCTTTTCTTGTTTATCTAGTAGGGCCTTCATGAGTCCTAGCATCTGAGTCATACCTCCTTTAACCTCTTCCACACTGACCTTCAGTTGATCCACCTCCTCACGAAGGGCGGCTTGATTCTGTTCTAGCTGATCCATTGATTTCTTTTGCTGAAATCTTGTCTGATAAGACGACCGGGATGTTAGATTATCCTTCCCAATGGTCTCTTGCTCTGAAGATAAAAGAGAGATCTTCTTTCAATGCCATGACAGTGATATGCATGCCATGAATGACATGTTTTATGCGTGTTTATGTCTTATCCACATCCATTGATGTAATAACTCCTCTTTTCTTCTTTTTTTCTCATTATTTTTTGGATAAGACATGATGCAAGAATGCACATGATGCATGATGAATGCCACAATTATATGAGATATATAAAAAAAATAATGAAAGCGTACAATTAAACACATAGGCATATAGGCCCTAGGTTCATAGGTTCGACGTAACGGCTCAGGAACCTACCCTTCCCACGGGAATGTTCTAGAAGGTCTCATGGGATTGTTCGTAGCCGCCGAGACTTTTTGTCTCTTTGGATTTTGGAACAACTCATTGGTCCATGAGGTTCGAGTTTTAGGGGTTGGTTCCCAGAGAGATCAGCTAAATACCCAGTCCAGCCCTCAACAAGGTCGAGCCTCGTATCAGACCTTTCCGAATATTTAACCCACTCTGAGTGGAATTATAATAAGACTCGTAGGCGATGTAATTCCCCTCTGGTCATTATTATAATTCCCACGCTTAGGCTTAACAGCAATCACATATAAAACCCAACAATGCAAATTATAACAATTAAGCATTTTATACAGATATGACAAATAAACATTTAATGAAAACAATAAATAAATAAATAAATAAAGAATTAAATATTTATTATTAAAAAAATAAACCTTCCCCCAAACCCTGAAAAATGGCAAATTGCCAAATCCTAATCGCTCGCCACAAACCTAAATAATTTGCCAAACCTAAACCCTCCCAAGCCTTAGGAGCATAATAATTCACCATTGATGATTTTCCCCAGCAGAGTCGCCAGCTGTAGCAACCTGCCCTAAAAATTGAAGGTTTAGAGTCGCCACCTATTCTAAAGGGCGAATAGGAAACCCTACGTAGTTATGAGATTCAAGGTAAGTTATTATAATCAGGTTGAGGGAAGGTATTAGGCACCCTCAACCTTTTCCTAAAGGCTAACATTTCAAAGATAAGGGTTTATGGCAATAATTATGAGGTTTATAGCTAATGAATTGAAAAGGGTAAGAAATAAGATTTGAACTGAATTGAGATTTTGGGGGGGAGACTCGCCTTGTTACCAAGTGCCTACGTATCTCCTTATGGAGAATCAGAGTCAACGTAGTTCGGGCACCGGATTGTACGCCTTTGAATTGAATTTGATTTGAATGTATTCGAATTGCCTAGGATAAAAATCCGAAGTGTCGTGGTTTAGTGTATTTTGAATGTTTGTTTGGGCGTACAACCCTAATTTGATATGGCACCGTTAGATGCGGTGACCAATGGATTTGGTCAGTATAGCTAACGGGTTAAGGGCATTGCTGATTGCTCAGATCGATAGATTGATCATCGCGGGCAGCAAATTGAAAGTGTTTTAATTTGTGTATTTTTATCTCTCGTCTAAGGCGACTGATAGCTTCAGTCGGGTCGAGGAGAGAATTAATAAGAATTAATTAAATTAATTAAAATGTCACTTCTCGTCTAATGCGACCAATGGGTTTAGTCGGTTCGAGGAGAAGATTAAGCTAGAATTAATTGAGTTATTATTAACAAATAAATAAATTGATCCATATTATTTCTCGCCTAATGCGACCAATAGGTATGGTCGGTTCGGGGAGAAAATTAACATTATTTGAATTACTAATGAGTATATTAATTCAATTAAAAAATATTATCAAAACATCAAATAATGAAATAATTAATATTTACAAATTAATTAATTGGATGTTTTATTAACAAACTGCAGGGGGGTGTATATTGTAAAGGTTAGTGATTAAAAGGGGTGTTCATAGCAACTGGGACAAGTCCAACTAAATTTAGATCTGTTTGATCATGTGTAGCGCAGGTGTATGGAGGTTGGGTGATCACTCAGAGTAGGAGCGTAGGATCTAATGTTACAGGTATCAACGGCCTGCATGTGGCTGAGGCGAGGGTGCACGTTAAGAGAATGGCATGAGATCATAGTCTCATCGCCTGCCAAGTGGCTATCGCGAAGCCACTTGGCGTTGATCCAGCGCGGGTGAAGGGTTAACCCAAAAATCCCCATATTTCTTTTCATTTCCTCCGATCTCACTCTCTCTCCTCTCTTGCTTTTCTCTCATCTCCCCTTTTTTATCTTCAACAAAACCCAGAACACCACCCCCCCCACCGCCGTGAACCACCGTGCGAACCTCCCTCCAACCCAGGTTTCTTCATCTAAAACCCAGATGAAGATGAACATTCATCTTCAATCTTCGGTCACTACCCCAAAATGCCAGAACCCTAACACCTTTTATGAACCCCAATCCCCAATCATGAACCCTAGCCACTTAATTAGACCCAAATTCACAGATAAACATACACAATCATGCCATCGAATACACCCTAAGCTAAGTTTAATGTTCGATTGCCTTGTGTCTTGCGTTCTGGTTCGTATTGGCTTCCGATTCCAATCTAATCCCCATCGTCTTTTGTGTTCGCAGGTGGTCGAGGATGAAGATCCAGACGTTCAAAACTTCCTCCGTGGCGGCGCCAAGACTACTCAAGTTTCCAGAATTTCTCCTCTCCTTCTGTTAATTTCTTTTTTTGTTTTATAGTTAGGTTAGATGATTAGTTTTAGGAAAAATTTGATTCAATTGTAATCAATTTGATTCAATAAAATATTTCATCTATCTTTCAGTTTTTTTCAGTTTTGATTTTAGTATTAAGTTTCGATTCAGATTTGTTAAGATTAGATTGCATTTTGTTGATTGATTCTGTCCGAGATTGTGTGTTGAAGATTCAATTGCGTTTTGCTTGTGATTCTGGGCCTGGGCGTTTCGTTCTTAGATCTAGGGTTTGAGCTTGTTGCAGCGGCGTTGTGGAAGCTAGGGGATGATGAACAGTGGCCGGGTCGGTTTGACCCGGTCCACTCCTGATGCAACCTGGCCCAAAGTCCATGACCCAATACTGAGTCCCGTAACCGGTTCTCTTGGCCCACCAGAATAACAAAACGACAACACAAAAACCCAATAACTTCAATTAACCACTTAACTAATTACCTAATCAATAAAATTTAGTTAACAATATAATCCTAATAATAACCTAATAAAGATATTAATTCTAATAATAATAATTAACATCAATTAAATTAGTACTAATAACAATGCTTGATTAATCTTAATAACCCCAATATTAATTTTAAAACTAATAATAGGAATAATAACATTAATAATACATAGTTAGTAGCAATATGAATATGCAATGGTTAAATGGTGATAAACACAAGGGCCTAAATCAAATTGGATCCTAAGAATTTGCTATTCATACCTTCATTTATTTTAAATCAACCTATAAGGAAGTTTCATAGGAGAGCGGGTTTGATAATAGATGCATCAGACCCTATGGCTCCTAATTTTTAACATCCTTAATAAATTGAAACGGGAATCACATCGGGTAAATTTTGGGGTATGACACAAGGCAGAAAATAATATACTCCCTAAGTAGAGTCAGCCACAATTCTGGGCTTTGTACAGAACAGCAAATAAAATCCATCAAATAAACACTCTCCAACTAGAGTCAGCCTCAATTCTGGGCTTTGTACAGAACACAAAACCTTTTAGCTTAAGTTAGTCCCCAGTGGAGTCATCTCCCAGAGTCAATAAAAATAGATCAAAAGCCTCAAGCTTGGGCCTCGTACAAGCCAGCTAAAGTCAAATCTTTCATACAGTAGATAGACATAGCTTATCTCTATAGAGAGATCTTTCTCCTATCTCACCACATTCAAACAAACATTACATTACATTTTAATTTTAATCAGTCTCCCATTTAGGATTTTGAAAGTCATGCTCTGTCAGTAAACCCAGGCATGTTGTAACTTTCCCTAATTTGGTTGAGCACCTTTCTTTCATTCAAGACGCAGTTGACTGGTATACTTGCACATACACAAGTAAGGTCCCCCTCTTGAATGAAATGAATTCAGATTTTCTGTCACTCTTTTAATGTTTGTGGTGGAATAGTAGAAATAACTCTCTGTAAAGATGATTTCATGTCTCTTTATTGTAAACAGAGATTTAATTAAAGCTTCAACCTTGAGCTTTAAGCAAGGCACCAAAAATAATTAATTTCCCTAATTAGTTCTCCGAACTACAAAAAGCTCTGACTTCCATTAGGGATATGTAGGCATGAGGTTCACAAGGAATCTCATCGAGCTAATAAAAAACAAAAATAGTAAGTCTGTCTTTCTTTTCATTCAATTCAATTCCTTCTCCTAACACAAAGGAGAAAATTTCCCAATCATTAGCAACAAACACAAACACGTAGACACAGAGAAGGTTCCCGTAGAGTACTACGGATATGTAGGGTGCTTAAAACCTTCCCTATGTATAACCGACCTCCCGGACTCCAGAATTTCTAGTCTAGGTGAATCCCCACACTTAGCAAACTCCTAGGGTTTATTTGAGATCTTTTTCCCCTTCCTCTTTTGTAGGATAATTAAAAAGTTCGTGTGTTATCGTAGGAAGAACTGAAACAAAATTCATCCCGCCACGGGCGCATTCTCCTTCCAAATTTCGCGTGAAGGGTCTAGCCTGCCGTCCTCCCAAGTGAAACGGGGAGGTAAAAAAACGACACCACAGTGCCCACCCCCTTCGTGATGTTCTCCAACCTAAGTTCAGTTAACTCGATGCGAGCATTCATCCTTCAAGAGGAGTTTGAGACGATTGAGTAATCGACAAGGTGTTTGGACATGACAGTCACTTACCTTTTATTCTTGATGTCTCATCATACGATCTTGAATATATAGTCACGCGACTTTGCCCTTTTGTTGAGGATCTTGTTTGTTTCCCTAACTTTTGCTTGGACAAATTTTTTGAATTTCAGGTTTGCAATCCAGCGGGATGCCCTAATTTTTGCTGAAGTCGCTTGTTTTCATGTTTGTTGACTTAGCAGGCTTTCTTTTCTCTCTTTTTTTTGAACAAGTCGTATGATCCTGAGATGTTTTTGATTCGTTGGAAATATTGTGACTGCCTCATTCCTTTGTTGAAGGGGGTATACCATTGTGGTATCGTCATATTTTGACCTCCTAATGTGAGGGATAATCATTGCGGTTTCGACTTTCCTCAATCTTTTGAAGGATAACCATTGTTGTATCCTTAGATGCAAGCTCCTGATGAATTTTGAACACTCAATCACGTTAACTGAACACTACCCTGCCCCTAGGTTAAATACGAGGGTTTTTCATATAGAAAAGAAAACTCCTACTTCAAGGCTCAAAGGGGTTGACAAGGGATTAACTTCCTTATATATCCATTGTTTGGGAATTTGAAACAATGCATGTACATCATCAACAGGGTTTTACTCGAAAGCACACCATTTGAGATTATGAGTATTATATTTTTGTCATTCTCCCTTCGAAATTACCATGCTTTAGCACCGAGAGTTTGGTATCACCAGCAAAGGAAAACATGTTAGAGCAAAAGCGAATGAATTTTTTCATGACAAACATATTCAATGCATCATTATTATAATTCAAAAACAAACAAGTATGACATATAATCAGTATTGAATCAAAACAAGAAAGACTACTCATGAACATGATTGATGATATAGAGATTGTCAAAGTTGAGGAGATTTTCTCCGTATGGACTTATTGCTTCAGAAGATCCGTCGAGTCGATGGAGAACTTCAAATCTGGCTTTCAGGTATGAATGGTGATAACCTTTGCATCAATCAAGTCTTGAACCTTGTCTAGGAATGGTTGATAATCATCAATCGACTGACCAAGTGCCCTGAAGTGGGAAATAAGCCAAGCGTTAGTGTCTGAGCTTGCAGGACACTTTAGATTGCTTCTAGGAAGAAGATTCGGGCGAAGTCACACAAGAGTTGTAAGTGTACAGCTTCAGGGATAGTAAGAATAAAGTAGTAAGAAAATGAGATGCTTGTCCTTTGGAAACTTTGGTTGCAGCTTTGTCTGAAGACCTTTGACTTTCGTCTTCGAACGTCCTTCTGTAAGAATCAAGCTCACCATATCTAGTGGGTCATAGCCTCTGATTCGGGGTACGGTACTTTTGAGTTTGAAGGCACATGGCTAAAGGAAAATAAATCCCCTTGCCCCTTGATAGGAACTGTACCTTTGAGTTTGAAGGTATCTGGCTAGAGGAAAATAAATCCTCTCGCCCCTTGTTAGGAATCTGACTCTTGATTATGGCACCGGGAATTGCGAGCCCTAAATACTTGAGATGCTTAAAAAAGGTTACTTAGGTGATGAGGACGAGTAAGTCCTACAAAGAGTTCAAATTATTAGTGTACACACAAATCCTGCAAGGAAACCAAACAGTTAGGGTATAAACAAATCCTGCGAGGAAACCAAACGGTTAAACAAAACCTGCGAGGAAACCAAACGGTTAGGGTATAGGCAAAACATGCGAGGAAACCAAACGGTTAGGGTATAAACAAAACCTGCGAGGAAACCAAACGGTTTAGATAATGAATACAAACAAGTCACACAAGTAACCTTAGGTTTAAAGGCTTGCATGAAGTCCATAGGTAAGCACCCTCCCCACTGAAGTTCAGTTGGTTTAACCTATCCTAAATAAAGATCAGGTGCTAGGGAGCTCATATCCCTGATCTTTCTCGCGGGCATTATCTCAACATGGCACTCGAACGGCCAGCCAAAAACATCCCTAGAGTCCAATCTCAATGAGTGTAGCATCGAGTATCAACCAACTTTAGTCAGGAATCCAAAGCCAGCCATTTCGCTACTTCCTATAGGCCAAAGTCAAGTTCTACTAGGGTTCTAAGGGCAAATTAGTGCTTAATGACACCACGCGGCAGCCAAATGTCTCCTCGATCACTTTCAAGGGCCATCAGGACAAACCAAAGCGTCACACTAACGGTGGCCACCAGATCAACCATATCGATACATGTCGTATAGTCTCCTTGGTCTATTGCCACATACCTAAGGTACACTAGATCCGGGTAAAGGATCAATCACACAAGTATAAACCCAAACACCCGTTTGAAAGTAAATCAAGCAAACAAGCAATTGAAAACATTTAGTGACCTAAGCTCTAAGGTAAACCCCTCTTATAGAATCCCCAGCAGAGTCGCCAGCTCTGTAACTCGGTGGGAGAACTGACTTTATTTTTAATTCACAAACAATGTTGCAGTGAGCAAGAGTCGCCACCGACTTTTATTTTGTCCAATTAGGAAAGGCATAAAAGTACAGGAAAGACCTTTTGAGAAAAAGAGTTCGGGGGGTAAGTTATGAAAAGGGAAGGTGTTATCACCCTTTTCATCCGTAGTTATCTACGGGCTCTTAGTTTGCTTAGCTCGTTTTGTTTTATTTGAAAAGCTTGAAAAAGCATAGTGTGTGTGTTTTGAGAAATAGTTTGATTTGAATATGTCTGAAGAGACAATATTGAAAAACGGGGTGTGAAAAGCATTTTATATTGAGAAAGCAAACTAAAGGCTACTTACCCTATGTTTGGTCTATCCTATACTTTCGACTTTCATTTAAGGGATAAGACTAACCATACCATTTATGGGTAGGTATTCCTATCTATTGGACGTGTTCGGGACAATCGAAGGGTCATCGGAAGGTCATAGAAGGCAACATGTAATGATGTCTTAGAATTCATAGGGACGGTCATCATTTTATCGCAGAAAACTTGAAGGGACTATGATGATATTAATCAGAGGCAACCTTTCTAAGACATCCCTACGTTCGAGGGACTTGACCATTATTCGAAGGCAACCAAGAGGGGCGTACCCTAAAGGTGAGTGTGTGAACAGTAAAATGAGTGTGTTATGTTCAGATATTTAATCTTGCAATTAGCGAGCTAACGGTTGATTCTAATCTTATCATACAATCCTATTAGCCATACATCTAAGCAGTTAATATTTGCGGAAATTAAAATACGGAAGGTAAAGGTCCTACGCTATTACAAGGTTAGGGACGGGGGATTACAATAAAAACATGTTGGTGGATGTGCAGAAAATAAAGACAGAAAAGTAAAGGTCCTAATTACATCAAAAATAATTTGCGACCTAAACATACTTTCTAGAATTTAAATTATATAAATTAAATAATTAAATAGGCACACATGCGACAATCACAGGAGTTTTTGAGATGAAAAGAGAATCGGGAGAAAATTAGTGACCGTTCGAGTTTGAAGTTGGAAGAAATTGGGTTTAAGGAGAGTAAGTGAAAACCTAAATTAATTAATTATTAAACTAATTCCCTAATTATTTAATTAATGTTAATTGTGTAAATAAATTATTTAGTTAGAAAACCCTAATGACTAAGTTAATTAAACACAAATCCTAATTATTGATTAATTAAATAACTATTTACAAGTGCTAAATTGATTAATTCATTAACTAAATTATTTAACCTAAATTTAATTAAATGGTAAGAGGGTTAATGTTGGTTAATTTGGTTAATGTTAGTTTAGGGGCTAATAATTTATTCAAAATAAAACAAAAGCAATTAACAAAACAATAGAAGCATCAAAAGGTAGTGGGGCGCCTGATCCCCTGTGATGACCCTCTGAAGGTCTATTATGATAGGCAAGCGCTTTTTGAGTCTTAGGATCATGCGTCATGAGAATCCAGCGGCTGATAGGCAAGGTGTATCATGATATTGTGTAGCCTTGTTACGTTGAATCTGCAAGCAAGCTACAACATAATGATTTGTTAAAAATAAAACACGGAGGGCATGGTTCGAGCCCAGGACATTGTGGTGTACGCTTTCCATCTGAACTGCACTTCTTTTGTGATAATTATATGGAATCAAACAATTAAATATGAAAAGCTTGGTAATGGTGAGAAAGTCAAAAAGTTCAGTCAGCGTGGGGCCCAGCTTGTGCACGAATCAATGGGGCGGAGGAGGAAAAACTTGGAATGTTAACCAGCCAATGAGGACGAGAGAGAGAGAGAGAGAGAGAGAGAGAGAATGGACCGTTTTGACCAGACAACCAGGTTGTTACGCGTGGATCCAAGTAACTGTTCATCATCTTCTTCCTGGTCACCTACGGATTTTGTTGTGGACATTGCTGCGACTTTACCTGTGGATTTTTCCGCAGGTTCTTCGTCTCCCATGGCTGCAATTTGAATCCTGCAAAAAACGAGTTTAACAAGAACATGAAACACCCTTATCACCTAAATCGACCACGCTGGACTCAATGGTGATCTCCGTTTATCCTGAAAGCGACTGTACAAAGAGGTTCGATGAGAAACAGAGCTTGTGCCCTAACCATGGTGAATTACGTACATGGCATTAAAACTTTGTTGCGATGGTTCAAACCTGTCTTAAACAAAGCCATGAACTAATACAAATCATTAGATTCAATTAAAATGCATTGAAATATCATAAACGAAAATTCAAGAATACTTAAAAATATGAACATAGGGTTATGGCTATGCACGTTATGGATACTTGTCAATGGATCATTACCGTCATATGTTTCCTTGTGAAGAGATTGTGATGGTTGTTTTCTCTTAGAAGAGGTTGCAGTTAGGAAAACAAAATTTGCTTTCTTTGGAATTTTTTTTGGAACTTTGAGAGGTGCTTGAGGCTAGGTGTCGCCTCGGTTTTTTGTGGGATGCGAACTGACTCTTCTTTTATTTTTTTTGAGTTATGAAAATCAGAGAGTCGCCACCGACTTTTATTTTATCCAATTAAGGAAAGGTTTATAAAAGAAACAGAAAAAGTCCTTAAAGAGATTTTGGGTTAGGGGATAAGTTATACAAAGGGAAGGTGTTAGCACCCTTTGTATCCATGGTTATCCATGGGCTCTTAATTGCTTAGCTCACTTGTTTGAATCGTTTGTCTTGCTTTGAAATGCTTGTATGTGGTTTTAAATATTTTGTAAATAATTAACTTTGTAATGATCCTTGTGCGGATGTATACAAAGTGTTTATCTTTCGAAAGATATTTTGATGGTTTGAAAAAAAAGATTTTTTAACTTCGTAATAATCCTTGTTTGGATATATACAAAGTGTAGTCTTTTTTGAAAGTTTGTTTTGAAAAAACAGTGATGTGTAAGAACTTTTGTTGTTTTTGATTGAGCAAGCAATTAGGAGGTATACCCTAAGCTTATAAGGTTCTTTCCTATTTCTTTAGAAAATTTTCCTTGACTGGATACAGAAGAAAAATTTGAATTGTATTTGAAACAGTAGAATTGATTTTGAAAAGAGTAACAGAGGGATTACCCTAAGAGGTGCAAGTGTGATTGTGTTTTGTTTTCAGCTATGTTATCTTTGAGATTAGTGATCTAGCGCTTCAATTTTATTCTTGTCATACACGCAGTTTTATATGTACAGGAATTAAAGTGCGGGAATGTAAAATGCGGAAAGTAAATCTACGCTATTACATCGATTGTGCGAGAAATGTAAACTACGCTATTTACATGAATTTGACAACCTATACACTTATCTATGAATTTAAATGACAATAAGATAAAGGGAAAATATTTTTGGATTTTTGGATGGTTGATTTTAATTAAAATTAATGCATAATTAATTTAATTAAAAAGGTTAAGAATTAGAAATAAAACTTAAACCTAAAAAGTTAAGTCTAAAATATGTCCAAGTTATTTGTTAATTAATTTTAAAATAAAATTAATAATTTTTTTTTGTGATTTTTTGAAATTGTTTTTTAATCAAAGGAACAAAATTAAAAGCTAATTAAACATTAATTAAGCAAATAATTTAAATGAAAAAAAATAAAATGTTTTTTTTTGTGTGTCAAAAAAGAATTTATCATTTTAGAAAATTAAATCTAAAATTAAAATTATTTTTTGAGATTTTTTTAATATTTTTAAATAATTTTTGAAAGTAATTAAATTAAAAAAAGAAAATAAAAATGAAAATAAATGACGCTGGATCCTGTGTGGTTTGGATCATGGAGCTCGTGGTGAGCCTGCGTTTTTGGTTCCTTGGATCAGATTACTAGGAGATCTGATGGCTTTGATTGGAGGTCACATGGTATGCATGCATTGACTGATCACGTGGGATTACAAAGACTTTTAATAAGTCAGTTGGGTCCCACTCTGCGTGCGTGGACGAATAGAAAAAGAGAGGGAGCGCTGACTGATTGACTGGCCAATGAGGAACGCACGCGTGGAGGTCAACAAGTCCTAGTTACTGTTCATCATCTTCTACACAGCTATGGCAACGGTTTTCTTGGAGTTTCAGCAACGGTTTTGTTTCAGATTTTCTTCTTTAAACCTGCAAAAAAACAATCCAAACAATAGTTGCAAACAACCCAGATAGCCTAATTAAGACCCCCTGAGTTCATTAGTGTCATTAGTTTTTATTGAAACATCCTCCATCTAGGAAAACGAAAGCTTCACATCCTTGAGATTCAAAAATGGCACGCTACGTTTTAGGGCTTATGGCTCACATGTGACACGTTGGATCATCTCTAATTCATGTTAGGAACTCATAAAAATCATTATATTACATTGAAAAGGATTAGAATATGAGATGCCAAAATGAAAAGTTTAATAGAATATGGAGATATTGTTATGCATGTTCTAAGTACAACCAATCATGGCCAGTGATCTGAACCTACTCTATGTTAGCCCAGGAGGAGATTGAGGTGATTATTTTGGGTTGATATGAGCTTTTACAAAGAAAACGAAAAATTGAAAGTATGTGATATTTTTTTGAAGTTTTAGTGAATTTGTTAGCTATTCTTTGTGGACTCTTTTGTGTGTCTTTTGATGCTCTTGGGCTCATGTACTTATAGGCAAGATTTGAGTGCTGCAAACTTAAGCAACCATGCTTTTCTTCCATACTTGAGTGCCTTTGAAATTTTGAATTTTTTATAAATAAGAGCTATGAAAATCTTGGCCATGGCTTCAATTTTCTTCACCCCTCTTGCCATAGGTCTTCTGTACTTCTATGCTTCAGAATTTGGATCAAACTTGGTGACTCAAGCTAAAGACAAAGCATTGGATCATTATCTTGGATCATTTCTTTTTTAATTTAACTTTAAATGAAGTAAAATTAAATCAAAAAAGAAATAAAAATGTCATGGGCCTAATGTTGGTCGTGGGTGGCCTTAGACATTATTAGGAACATGTTTGGATCACAAATGCTTGAGCCCTTTTGAAAAAAAAACAATTTTGATCAATGTTGGTTTCATGCATTTTCCCAAAAAATGACCAACTTCAACAAGGCATAACTCCCTCAATTTTGATCATATGAAGGAGTTCTTGTACTTTTTAGAAACCTCAAGATGTCCTCTACAAGCTACATTGGAAGCTTTTTTGCATTTGGAGAAGTTATCTTGATGTTTTGGGCTTTGACAAAAAACTGCTTTTTGTTGACTTTGAAAATGACCTGTAATGTCTTAGCTCATATTTTACAAATGGTAAATCCAATGACCATGGGACCAATTTCATTTGAAAGATAATTGAATTTCCTTCAAAATAAGCTTTGGTTGGAATTTTTCGGATGAACGAGGAGAGAGTTATGGCCGGTCAAATTTCAGTTGACTTTTTAGGAGAAAACCCTAATTTTGAAACTTAGAGTTTTGTCGATTTCTGAACTTTTCTTGATGAATTATGATCAACCATTGATCAAATGATGAATCTTTTGACAAAATATGGATGTTGACAAAAAATTTCATTTTTGACTGTCTGTTGACTTTTCGGTCAAACTGGTCGTCTGTTGACTGTTTGAGCTGTTGACTGTGCGTCCGAGTGAATCGAAGTTTGAAAATTTGTCTGGTGGTACTTTGAGACATATGGAGATCCATGAAATCCATTTGAGGTCCCAAAAAACTTGTTCTCCTGAAAAAAAAACAAAAGCCCTAGTTAGGGACTGTTTGTGTAGGAGACAGTTAAGCGTACCTGATTTTTGTGCAGTGTTGAGTCTCTGCTGATCATGTGATTATCAGAAGACTTCTAGAACAAAAATCTTGGAATTTTGAAATGCAAAAGATTGATTTGACTGATAGTACAAACACGGAGAATCGTGTTGTCAGTGGGTTTGAATTTTAATTGGCTGTCTGGGTATTAACGTAACAGTTAAAGTGAAAACTTAACAGTTAAAGTTAATTTTTTCTTTTTGTTTTTGTTGTGTTAATGGTGAAAATTATTTACATGAGTTGTTAGAAAAACACAAACATAACAAATAAATAAAATATACTGTACGCGAACGAAATTACTGATAATAATCTTGAGAAGGATTTAATGCACAGAAAAATAAATATTTAACTAGCAATAAACACACATAATATTATCTTGATAATTAAGTGACAGTACAATAGACAATACAATATTTAATACTGACACTACAAATATTACATAATATAACGAACAGTACGACAAATATAATGAACGGTACGTTATTTGAAAGCGAAAGATACGACAAACTTTAAGTATGACGATTAAAAACCCATGCTATAAACAACAATATATAGATGTACGGGAGTGCAAGCATCCCAGGTCCGCATTTTTCAGGACTATGCAGACAGAAAAAGGACATGATCACCACAAAAACAGTGGTGACAACAAGAAAAAACGTATCCACCCACTTTGCCATTTTTGCCGGGGAAGAAGAGAAAATAATTATGAGATAGTATGATAGAAATTTGGGAGATGAGTGAAATTTGATGTGAGAATTTATGGAAAAAATGAGGGGTATATATAGAGTGAAAAGAAGGATGGAGACGTTGGGGAATGAAGTGATACCGTACAAAAAAGGAAAGTTTGAGTGGTAGTAGGATTTGAAAGAAAGTGTATGGAATAAAGTTAGGATTTGATTTGAAAGAGATTTGAAAAGAAAGGAAAAGATTTGAAAACAATAATATAGTACAAAAATTAGTGGGAAACAAAACCAATAATAATTTAATTGTTACCAGTACAGTCTGAATCCCCGGACTCTGCGCCTGTAAAATTTAATTCTGTACCAATTGCGTCAGTATTATTTATCTGAAAATAAATCTCAAATAAACAGCGTGTGAAGTGATAAACAGTATTTGGCGTTTGTGTAAGAATAAATTCAACAGCGAACCCAAAATACCGTATAAAAAATATCCTAAAAACTGAGTATTCATAAAATCAGGATATTTATGAAATAAAATCCAAGATTATATGAAACTCCCAATTTTTAGACAGAAGTCTGTTGCCTTCTCTCTGAAAAAAGATGCGGGCAAATTTTGGGGTATAACACTAGGGTTTCGTGGTCCCTTGAGGCTGCAATGCTTAGGTATTTATATGGGACGAAAGTAGGGTTTTTGAGTTTGGAAAAAAAGAATTGGATTGATTCAAAAAGATTTTGGTTTTGAAAAATATATGAAAACTTTCCATATCAAGTTTCAATCTATTTTCCACAACTTTTTAACATGTTATTGGCCCTTTGATGGTGATTGGATCTGACTTAGATGAGGGGAATATTCCATGGCATATTTTTGTATGATTTTATTTGATTTACTTTTGATTTAAAATGAATTTAAGTGAGTAAATTCAATTATAAATAAAATAAAAATCATAAAATAAATACCAAATGATTCTTGGGCCTCTAATAAGCTTATTACCGCGTGGGGAGTCCAAGTTTATAGGCCCATTACTCAAAACTTTGATTTTGACCATTTAGGTTTTCACACTTTTCCTGAAAATTGACCAAGTTGTACCAAGCATATCTCCCTCATTTTTAATCATATGAAGGTGTTATTATACTTTTTATAAAGCTCAAAGAGTCCTCTAAAAGATCCTTTTGGTTTCACCTTCATTGAGTTTACCATGTCCATTTACCATCCTTTGAGAAAAAGTGTCTTTTTGTTGGCTTTCAAAAGGACCTATAATGTATTAGCTTGTATCTTTCAACTGGCGCATTTCTTGACTTTGGGCCCAACATCAAATTTGTAGAGAATGAAATTTCCTTGAGAATAGGCTTTGGTTGGGGAATTTCTGACAGAGTATGAGAGAGATATGACTGGTCAAAGTTGGGTTGACTTTCTTCTAGAAACCCTAATTTAGTAACTTGGATTGATGATTTCTGAACTCTCCTTGATGAATCATGATCAACCCTTGATCAAATCATGAATGTGACTTCAAAATGTTGATGTTGACCAAAAATCAGAAGTTTTGACTGTGATTTGACCATAGTTGACTTTTAGGTCAACCTGGTTGACTGTGGATCATTTGCGCAATTGAATGAGCAATCTTGTGATTCAAAGCTTGAATTTTGGTATGAGGATACCCTGGGTCCTATAGGATACCATGAAGTCCATTTGAGGCCTTAGAAGTTCAGTTTCCTTGAAAAGAATCACAACCCTAATTTTGGGCCATGTCACTTAGGAGAAGCTTTTATCTGGTGAAAACCTTGAATACTCTTGGGCAATTGAGAATACTTGAGTATGAGGAGACAAATTGTCTTGAACTATATTGGGAAAATTTCGGGGTATGACATCCATACCATCCAATCACGATTTCTCCCACTATCAACAAGGGATTAAGGGTGATCAAGTTCTCAATTTGTCAATAGATAGCCGACAACCATAATGAAGCATTGTAAGTATAAAATGCGCCTAAGAGGGGGGTGAATTAGGTTCTTAAAAATTTTCTGGTTTTAGAGATATCTATGTTCTTATTTTTCTGGTTTTGTTAAGGAGGATAAAGCAATAAAATGCGGAAAGATGAAAGACACAACAATATATACTGGTTCCCCTCACAGTCCGAGAGTACTCCAGTCCCCTTTCAACAAGAAAGATATTTCACTATAGTTAGAATGATTGTACAAGCCTATCCACACCAAATGTGATGCTTTACTATCTAACCTATAGAAAGATTGTGGTGTCGTTTTCTTTTACCTCCCCGTTTCACTTGGGAGGACGGCACGCTAAACCCTTCACGCGAAATTTGGAAGGAGAATGCGCCCGTGGTGGGATGAATTTTATTTCAGTTCTTCCTACGATATCACACGAACTTTCTTATTGGTCCTACGAGTAGGAAAGGGAAAAAAAGATCTCAACTAAACCCTAGGAGTTTGCTAAGTGTGGGGATTTCACCTAGACTAGAAATTCTGGAGTCCGGGAGGTCGGTTATACATAGGGAAGTGTTTAAACACCCTACATATCTGTAGTACTCTACAGGAACCTTCTCTGTGTCATTGTGATTGTGTTTGCTGCTAATGATTGGGAAAGTTTCTCCTTTGTGTTAGGAGAAGGAATTGAATTGATTTTAAAAGACAGACAGATAGACAGACTGACTATTTTTGGTATTTTATTAGCTCGCTGAGATTCCTTGTGAACCTCATGCCTACATATCCCTAGTGGAAGTCAGAGCTTAATGTAGTTCGGGGAACTAACTAGGGAAAATAATTGTTTTTTGGTGCCTTGCTTGAAGCTCAAGGTTGAAGCTTGGAATTAAATCTCTGTTTACAGTAAAGAGACATGAAATCATCTCTACAGAGAGGTATTTGTACTATTCTACCACAAACATTTTGAAAGAGTGACAGAATAACTGAATTCATTTCATTCAAGAGGGGGACCTTACTTGTGTGTGTGCAAGTATGCCAGTCAGATGCCTCTTAAATGAAAGAAAGATGCTCGTCCATATTAGGGAAAGTGTACAAGTCTGGGGATGTGCCAGAGCATGTCTTTCAGAGTCCTAAATGGGAGACTTTGATTGAAATTGAAATTGAAATGTTTGTTTGTTTGAATGTGGTAGAGTAGTAAAAATATCTCTTTATAGAGATAAGCTATGTCTATCTACTGTATAAAAGATTTGACTTTAGCTGGCTTGTATGAGGCCCAAGCTTGAGGCTTTTTGATTGATTAACTAATATTATTGACTCTGGTAGATGACTCCATTGGGGATTAATTACAGGGTATTTTTGTGTTCTGTACAAAGCCCAGAATTGAGGCTGACTCTACTTAAGGAGACTCTATTTGTGTGCCTTGTACAAAGCCCAAGGTTGTGGCTAACTGTTGAGGATAATTGAATGAATGACTCTATTTTATGTGCCTTGTACAAAGCCCAAGGTTGAGGCTAACTCTAGCTAGGAAAAAACACTATTTTCTGCCTTGTACAAAGCCCAAGGTTGTGGCGGACTCTTAAATGAATTAAGTATGGATGACTATATGGGGAAAGATCCTAAGTGTTAGGAATCTTTGACACATGAAAGATATGGTTTATCTGCCTTGTACAAAGCCCAAGGTTGTGGCTACTGAGTAATGAAGGACTCACTGGGGAGACTCTATTATCTGCCTTGTACAATGCCCGAGGTTGAGGCTAACTGTTGACAGGGGAGTTTTATTGTTTGGGTGCCTTGTATGAAGCCCAAGGTTGAGGCTAACTGTTTTTGTTGGTTTTGACTCTACTGAGGAGATTTTATTTATTAAAAGACTGTTTTTCTTTGGAAGCTAACCCTTTCCAGGGATTTTGACTCAGCTGGTGAATTTGTCTGTTAAAAGACTGATTTTTGTCATGTTTTTTGGAGGCTGACCCTTTCCAGGGGTTTTGACTCTTTGGGGAAATTATCTCCTAAAAGAAATGAATCTATATTGATTTAATTTTTGGAGGCTAACCCTTTCCAGGGGTTTTGACTCTTTTTGACAGATGTTGGAGGCTAACCCTTTCCAGGGGTTTTTATTGAAATGATGGATTGATTTTAATTGACTTTGGAGGCTAACCCTTTCCAGGGGTTTTGACTTTTTTGACAGATGTGGGTAGCACTCCATTAATTATTAAGGGATGAAAGGATTGGCAGAAAGATTATCTAGTGAGACTTCTTGTTTAAAGCCCAAGATGAAGGCTGACTCAATGCTGAGGGTGACCAAACATGGATCCTAGACTCTGCTAAGGAAGATTGATGAAGATAAGGGTGACAGAGACTGTCCATGTCTCTCATTCCAAAAATGTACTCAATGCAAAATTGAGACAAACTTAGCTTGTTTAAAGTCTGGTTTAAATTGGAAGAAACTCACCAGGGTAGGCTAAAAGGTGACTAAAGACCTGTTCCTATGTTTATAAGAAACCTGATGGGTCCTTGTATACAAGCTCAAGAGGAAGCTGGAAATGCTTTTAAGAAGCCTGTGGGTCCTTGTACAAAGCCCAAGAGGAGGCTAATCGAGGGTCCTTGTTATAGCACAAGAGAAAGCTATGTGGTTTTGAACTTATTTTGGCTCTAAGCAAATGGGTAAGAGGTTTCACCGGGAATAATTCCTCTTTGGGTGGATGTGTCCTATTTATTTGGATTCTAAGGTTTTTGCCAAGATGTTTCACCGGGAATAATTCATCTTGGGGGTTTGAACTACAGATCTCTAATTAGGAAAGAGCCTTCACCGGGAAGACATTCTCAATCCTAGGTCATATTCCTATAATATATATATAGTTTAACTGTCCTAAGGTTTATACTCAAACGCAGTTCTAAACTAATATATGCACAGTTTATATTTGACAGTAATTTAAACAAAGACTGTAAATTGAAAGCTTGTAAAGCCTAACCTGGATGGAGTGGAGGCCATTGAAGAAGTATGTACAGAGCCTCAACAGTATTTTTGTTGTTTTGTTGATAACAGTTGAATATATATGATAAACAGTTAAATGGTTTTGAAAACAGAAGAAGTGAAGATGGACAAAGGTCACATAGGTATCTGAAGAGTTTCACCGGGAATAATGCCCTTCAAATACCAGAAGAATGTTTTGAAAACAGAAAGAAGATTTTGAAAATACAGTTTTGAAAACAAGCTAAGAAGAGAAGGTTTTTGGGACTTACACTCTATTAGAGGCCCAGTACTTTACAGTACTGGTTATAACAGAAATTTGAAAATGATTTGGAATGATATGAGGTTTTGTTGTTTGAAAACCTTAATCATTTGATTTAATCAGAGATTGAAAACAGTTTTGAGAATTGACAAAAGTCAACTTAATTAAAGTAAAAATAAAGATTTTTACTTAATTAAGACCTAAACAATTAGGGTTTTATCATAAAATTATTCACACAAATAATTAGGTTAAAACAAAATGGAAACATATATTTAAAGTATTTAATAAAACACTTAAAACATACTATTTTATACCTAATAAAAATATATGAATTAAATAATATTTTTATGATTTTTTTGATTATACATAAAATAGGTATATTAAATAACAAGTGTGTGAAAAATGAAGTGAAAATGATTTAATTTGATAGGTTAAATAATTGTGTGAAGTTGTGAAGAAATTTAGTGTGAAAAGTGATAAAAAAATGATTTTGTCACCTAGAGGGGTTGAACTCACGCCCTTTAGGTCACATACCCAAAACCAAACCACTGGGCCAGCGCGCGCTCAGTGTTAGTAACTTGCATTCAATTCATTATATTTTCAAACAAGTAGTAAAACCATGAAAAAATAAAAGGAACAAAAAGTCTGGGGCGAGGGGGATTCGAACCCCAGACTTGTGGCATGAGGAGACTAAGAGCGCATGTGTGGCCACTAGGGCAAGTTGTTCAGTCGTTAATAACACGCATACCATTCAAAATAAAATAAACTCTCCCCTGAGAATTCAAATTTGCGCGCCACCACCATCTTCGTCTTCAACCTCAAGCTCCATGATTTTTAATTTCTGAACTCACTCGTTTCTCAACCATTTGCAATGATGTAAACATGAAACTTGCTCTAAATTCACTCACGATTCTAAATATGTAACTAACATGAACTATCATTAACTACATCTAACTAATTTACCAGAAATCGTGAAGAACCCTAAAATTTCAAAATTAAATTAAATGACTATACTGAAAGATAAATGGATGATGATAGAGGGTTTTCAATCCTCTGATGATGCTGAACAAGATAGAATCGAGCTATTTCACAAAGAGTACTTAAATTAAAGAGAGGGAGTTCAGAAACTTACCTCTGAAACTGAAGGTCGTGAGGATGATTGAGAGCAACTGAGCTTGAATGAAGGATCTCAATAGCTTCCCTGAGACTCAATGATGCTAACTGGATGCTTATTGTAGCCTGAATCCTTCTGAATTGTTCTATGGACCTCCCTCGATTTCAGCTTCAAGTGAACATGGAGGTTGTTGAATTTGGAGTTACAGATGAGCTGCAGCCATCTGGTTAGCTTCACTATGACCTGAGGAGTGTGTCTGGATGATTGGCTTGGCTTGAAACCTCCTGAATCACTCCATGGACCTCCAACTGCAAATGCTCCAAAGTGAGAGCAACAATGGTGTTCCTCCACTTACAGAAGTGATCCAGGTGCTTGGATCACCTCAAATGACCTCCCTTGAGATGTTAGAATGCTCACTTCCCAAAGATAAGCTCTGGTTTGAAGAAATCGATTCTTCTTGCCAAAGAACTTTGAAAAACAATGAACAAGAGAAGAGAAAGAGAAAGCAAGTAATATGGTTGCTTTGGTGTGTTTTCTGAATGAGAAAGAGGCCTCTATTTATAGGCAATTGATTCAGAGCAATTGAGCATGGTAAGCTTGCTTAGTGTAGTGAGTTTGGTTTCTTAGCCATGAAGAAATTCAAAGAATATCCCAAGTGCAATGATGAGCTCTTTGATACCACTCCCTAGCCATCGGTTTTGCTTGATCTTAGGGGACCAAATTGCTGCAGAAATGAGCTCCAATTGGTTGGGAGAAGATTCCTTTGATGAATCACCAATTTGTCATAAATTCAAAAATGCAATCATTACATAATCACATGCCTTTGTTTTTGGAATCTTCTCTAATCCTTATGCAATGATGAAAATGGATGTATGGCATGGTTTCAGATGTGTTATGGGTCGTGTAGCATCCATAAGAGAGGTTATTTGCACAAAATTTGCAAAGTCCAATTTGCACATGACCTATAATTTTACTTCATGAGGCCAACTTTGAACAAGCATAACTCCTAGCTCAAATTGAATTTGGAGAAGGTTGAACACAATTTGGAAAGCCCTAAACATCTACTTCAATTCATTAGTTTATGTCTTCTTCAGAATCATTTGGGAAATTTGTGAAAAATGAGCCCAAAGTTGGATGAAAACTAGGTTAAAACACTTAGAAAAATTTCTAAGTGTTTATGACCTAAACTTCAAAATTTCCAAAACTTCATAAATGGTTGATCTTTTGAAAAAAGTTCCTTTGTAAGATATTGTTTTATTTTGCAAGATCTACAACTTTCATGTTGGAAGTTTTTTGAGTTGTGTAGGTGAAATTTTGAGTTCTCACCATGCCTTCAAAAACCCTAATTCCCGACTTTTCGCTCCTTGATGAATTTCTTTGAATTTCTTTGGCCAAATGACTTTGACATCCATATATTGATGATATTGATCTTTGAAAGTCATTTTTTGACCAAAAACCTTAAAAGTCAATGATGATCCTTCACAGTTGACTTTTTCCTGACAAAGTGAATTTTTGGGCTTTTGTGTAAAAATAAGATCTTTTCCTCAAATGAATGATGTAAATGGATTATATTGAGGTAGTAGAGATCATTGAATCATGTCTTGAGTTTTGGATTCATGCCCTGATTAAAAGTCAACTATCTTGGTGAATTAGGTCAAAACCCTAATTTGTCGACCATGTGAAAATAATGACTGTAGACTTTGAATTGAAGTGTGATGTCCAGTAGATCTTGTAATATGAGTTATTTGAAGATGATTGATGTCTTTGAATGGTTCCCTGGGGCTTTTTAGGGTTTCCCAAATGTGATCCCTGATTTCAGTCCTTGATGGGCTCCAAACCCTAGTCTGTTGACCTGAGTAAACCTGTACTCATATGACTGGATGTCTAATCAATCATAGATGAGAAAAATGAAGTTTTTGAGCCCCATGATTGTATTAGAGACTAGTCTTTGTATTGATTGATCCTTTGCCTGAGCTTTCTTGTCTTTGAGCATCCTCGATTAGGTATCAGATGGAGAAATGACTGCTCTGGGTACTTGTCTTGACCTGATAAAAAATCCTGAAGATATGTCATCTCAGGGGGGTCAAAAATTAGGGTATGACAAAGATCAAAGGCTCTTAAAACCTTAAAGATCTTCAACAGTAAGTGCAAGAAGAACAATCCTCTTCAATGTACACACTTAATTCCAACAATCCTGGAAAATAAGTAAACAACAATATGTTTGAATTTTTACAAGAGTTTTTGAAGATGAATAATATATCAATCACTTGATTGATCTTCTCTTTCAAGTAAAATGATTCACAAGGATATATTAGTGCTCAAGGTATATGAATGTATGAGAAAGTTTTTCTGAAATGATATGTAGCAATGCAGAAAATTTCTCAATGAAATTTGAAGGATATGGAACACTTTGTTTGAAAATATTTGTGAGATAAAGGTTATGAATTTTTATGAAAGAGGTGAGTTTTTGGAATCTGAAATATATGGTATTTATAGGTGACTCTACACCCTTTAGAATGGTTGCATTTTGATTGAACAATGCAATGGTTTAAGGTTTGAAAGATAAATTCGTTTGGGACAGATTTAAGTGAAAAAGAGCCATTGGTTCAGATGTAACCGGTTACCTGAAGGATGTAACCGGTTACATGGTTACGTTATGCCCAAAAAATTCAAAATCACGAGCATGTAACCGGTTACCTAAATGATGTAACCAGTTACATCATATTGAAAAAGACCAATAACAAAGAGGAAAAGCTACTTCCAGCAATGTAACCGGTTACATGGTTTTGGTAACCGGTTACATCAACCTAAAAACTCTAAAAACATGATTTTTCAAGGAGAGTGTTTATGATATGCATTTGTTTGAAACTTTGATAATGCATTTGAATGAAAGTGTATCTTTTGAGCACCAAAACATATCAATGTAAAAGAGTTTTAACTTGTACCAATATTTGAAGATCAATCTAACCAAGACTTTAATCTTCATGAAAGTTGCAAGCTTTGATTGTTTATCCATTTGTCTTTGCTCATCCTTTTTGAAATATGTTGTCTTCATCAAAACTAAGTCTTCAAGTAATTTTGGAGAAGCTTGAAAATACATTTTCCCCCTTTTTGATGATGACAACCAATGTGTATTTGAGCTTCGTTATTTTTTCCGACTTTACATGCTCCCCCTATCTTGATA
The DNA here is from genome assembly GCF_029867415.1 of Vicia villosa. Classification (NCBI taxonomy): domain Eukaryota; kingdom Viridiplantae; phylum Streptophyta; class Magnoliopsida; order Fabales; family Fabaceae; genus Vicia; species Vicia villosa. The sequence continues at coordinate 72,673 of NW_026706498.1, read as the reverse complement.
GCTCCCCTATCTTGATTTATATATGGCTGCACAATTTATGGTTACAAACAATATACAACAAATACATACCTCTTCTCCCCCTTTGGAATTATCAAAAAGGATGGAGAAAGGAAGATATAGAAATTATCACATAGAAAACACACAACTTATAATATAACAAAACATAGTCATACATAACATAACAAAATATAGTACTACATAAGATATTGTCTTAAGTTACTTAGGAAACATAAGAACTACACGATTTAAATACGACATAGATCGAAAGACATAAAATGAAACATATAATAAAAGACAAACAAATATTCCTAGGCTTGGTCTTCATCCAGTTCCTCTTCATTTTCTTCCTCATCTTCCTCTTGGTTTTGGTTATGGTTGGCATGAGTGGCGAGAAATTCGGAACAGAGATTGTCAAAGCGAGTGTTGATGTTGAGGTTGATACGTTCTTCCATGCCACGCATATGGTTGAAGAGAAACTCATTTGTGTAACCACCTTCCGGAATGGGATTTGGATTTGGATTTGGATTTGGATCCACATTAGGTTGTTCAATGTGCTTATATATTCCATCAACACCTTTAAAAATGCCCATTTTCTTTGAAATTTTCCTCTGTTTTGCTTACGGAAATCCCACTTCGAAGCTCGTCCTTCTTCAACTTAAACATATTCCAAACAGCCCTTAACATATCTTCTTGCTCCCAAACTTCTTATAACTCGGGAGACACATTCCTTCGCTGAAATTCAGTTTCCGAAACACTAAGACGGAAATTCCCTTCGCAACTTGCAATTGAGGCACATCCGAGAAGCACCGCTTCTCCCCCACTTCGCTCAAACTAATCCCTTCAACAAAACAAACAAGTACCGATAGTATTTCACACATATGTCGCATACTATGGGATAACACACCGATAGTATTCAACTGTCGCACAACTCAACAGACTCGACAACATTGGCCGGACGGACCGACATGCTCTGATACCAACTTGTAACACCCCAATTCTACCCCGGTAATTATTAAGAAAACCAGATTTATAAAATTATTTTTCGACAAACAATTGGAGTATTACAATTCAACTTAATAACAATATCATGCTATCATAGATACATAACACAAATACTCGGATGAATTAAAACCACATGAATCAACTTCATTAACATTAAGCAGCGGAACTACATTAATTAACTTTGATGACATAGCATCTTTTCAACTTAAAACCATTTTAACATCAACAATAACTCTTTATGTATCAACATAGTTATTCAACAATAAAACCAAACAACTAACAACTAGCGTTCATCCCCCCGAGTGTTACGTATCAGAGCGACACACCAACTTGGACTCGATGAAGCTACTAAATCTTCATCACTGCGTATCACCTGCACGTTACCAGTATAAAGGTAACAGCGAAACAACAGAAAGGGTGAGATATCAAATCAATATAAACAGGCGTATGATAAACAGTATATTAGATTAGAATCATACAAATTTCACCGCTTTAAAACAACAACTATACAACAAACAACAAAACACTTAATAACAACAACAAGCCACTTAGTAAATCAACGTAACAACTTAATCAACACAACTTAATAACAACAACAACTTATAACAACGATAGCTTACAACAATAACAACATATAGTAACAACAACTTATAACAACAATAACACAACGACAATCAATAAACAACAAATAATAACAACAACTTTAACACGCGACTCAATATGCGACTCAACTATGCAAATGCATGTGGTACCCTTTGGAGCAGAACTCCCAACTTAAACATATGCCAGGTTATCGAGGCATTTTTAACAAGGCATAAGCCTTCAACATGGTGCCATCGAGGCCAAGACATAAACCTTCAACTTTCAACGTGGTGCCATCAAGGACAACTTAATCATGCAATGTATGCGATGTTATGAATGACATACAACAACAACATCAACCACAACAACAACGACATCAACCGCAATAACAACAACAACTTAAACATGCATCAATTACATCAACTTAAATCAATGCTAGTCATTCGACCTACAACTCAAACATGTCCATAAATTGGGACAATTCAACTTATCAACAACAACTTATAATCAACGGCAGTTCAACAATAACAAAATATTTGGCAACAATAGAGTCAACAACAAGTATTCAAAATAATGTGTTCAATAACAACTCATCAACATTATAATTCCATAACCCGGAACAATTCAACCGCACCTGCAAATCAACTTAATCGACATAATTATAACAAAACAAATCAACCAAAAATACATATTAGTATACACAACTTACTCCGACAATTTTCAACTAAACCTAGACAACTAATTATACCGCTCAATTAGGATAATTCAACTAATTTGTATTGTCACTGCCTAATTCTTCTCCTGTTAAATCACTCTGCTACTATTAGCTAATTCCCTGTTGTTGACTTAGTTTTCTGCTAATGTCACTAACCATTTACTGTTATTAAAATCATGTCGTCTCAAGACACATGCCATGCTATACATGGAAGAAAGTCCAAGCCAACAAGAGATGAAAACCCAAGAAGGAGGAATAATGGAAATATGAGAAGAAATGATCCTTCTAAGTTCGGATTGATGAGGTCTGAAAAAGGGAAGTTTGCAGATTCAAGAACTATAATGAAAAAAGAAGACGACTGTGGACGAACAAAATCTAAGGGGACGATGGAAAGGACTGTCAAGACAACTGCATTTGAAACTGAAAGAAGCATAACTGAAGATGCTTCAACATCTGATGTCAACACCTATGAATCAAAAGTAAACGATGTTGAAGTTGAAGAAACTCAGGTTGGTGTCAAAGACCTAGGTGTTGGATTGCAACAAGATAGGTTTGTTGTTCCTAGCCTAGAAGCTACTTCCAAATCAAGTGCAGCAAGTCCCAGCTGATATTAGCTAATTCCATGTTATTAACTTAGTTTTCTACTAATGTCACTAACCATTTACTGTTATTAAAATCATGTCGTCTCAAGACACATGCCATGTTATGCATGGAAGAAAGTCCAAGCCAACAAGATCTGAAAGCCCAAGAAGGAGGAATAATGGAAATATGAGAAGAACTAATCCTTCTAAGTTCGGATTGATGAGGTCTGAAAAAGGGAAGTTTGCAGATTCAAGAACTATAATGAACAAAGAAGACGATTGTGGACGAACAAAATATAAGGAGACAATGGAAAGGACTGTCAAGACAACTACATCTGAAATTGAAAGAAGCATAACTGAAGATGCTTCAACATCTGATGTCAACATCTATGAATCAAAAGTAAACGATGTTGAAGTTGAAGAAACTCAGGTTGGTGTCAAAGATCTAGGTGTTGGATTGCAACAAGATAGGTTCCTTGTTCCTAGCCTAGAAGCTACTTCCAAATAGAGTGCAGCAAGTCCCAGCTATAGATCAGAACGTGATTCTCTCATACCCCCAAATTTTCCCATCTCATTTCACTTTCAAACTCATACAATGATTCAAGGCTCAAGGGTTAACCTAAGGCACACTCTCCTAATCAAAGACCTCCTGAACTAGGGTTTTGCATTCTCTTAAGAAAATTGATGAATAAAGGTCTCCAATGGATTTCATATGGCTTATTAGGTTTCAAACTATACCCATGCCAAAATTCAAGCTTCAATTCCAAAGATTGCTCATTCAATTGCTCAGATTGTCAACAGTCGACTAGTTTGACCTAAAAGTCAATTATGGTCAAAGTACAGTCAAATTCCTGATTTTTGGTCAACATCCTTATTTTGAAGTATCGTTCATCATTTGATCAAGGGTTGATCATTATTCATCGAGGAAAGCTCAGAAATCAACAAAAAGTCCAGGTTACTAAATTAGGGTTTCTAAGCAAAAGTCAACTGTACTTTGACTGGCCATAAATCTCTCATGCTTTATCAGAAATTACCCAACCAAAGCTCATTCTCAAGGAAATTTAATTCTATACAACTTTGATGTTGGGCCCAGGGTCAAGAAATGCTTCCGCCTAAGAGATATAAGTCAAAACATTATAGGTCCTTTTAAAGGTCAACCAAAAGTCATCTTTTTCAAATGAAGCATACATGAACATGGAATACTCAATTGAGATGAAATTAAAAGGATCATTTAGAGGACACTCTAAGCTTTCTAAAAAGTCCTAGAACACTTTCATATGATTAAAATTGAGGAAGTTATGGATTGCACGAGTTGGTTGAATCTCAAGAAGTCCATGAAGGAAATATTGTTCAATCTTGAAAATTTTCCAAATGGGCTTAGGTTTTGTTGATCCAAACTTGTTTCTAGCATTATTCATGGCCTCTAAATCTATCCCCCTTATTTTTATAATTTTTATTTATATTTATTTGAACTTTAGTCAATTAAAAGGCAAATAAATTAAGTAAAAATATAAAATAAATGGATAAAAATATATGGATTTGGTTTTAATCAAATAAAAGCCCAAATAATCACCCTTGAAGGTCCAAAAACGTGCAGCCCTTGATATGGAGAGAGATGAGTCAAAAATAGAAAGATTTGGTCATATTTTCAATCAAGTTTCAATCTTTCTAATAAGCCAAAGCCCAAGCCTTTTTGTTGACCTAATTCATTCTTTATATACACACAAATACATTCAGCAGAGGGGGGACGAAAAAATAGGAGAGAAAACTAGGGTTTGAAGTGGCAAAAAGCTTAAGAAACTAGGGCATGTGAAGGAACTTTCTCCGGCCAGTATAGATCAATTCCAGACGTCCAATAATCCTCTTGAAGTCTCCAGGAGTCAATCCGAATCGTTACCCAAGCCTAAGCACGTCCAGATCAACATCTACAAATCACTCACGGTTTATACATGTTCTTGAAATTCATGCTTTTAATTCATGTCATTTAAATCAAATTGATGCGTCTGTATGTGTTTATAATCATGCTTAGGATCTTTTAGAATCGTCGTTTTGGAGGTTTAATGCAGGTACGTTAATATACCATGGTTAGGGCATAAGGATGGTGAAGCTTTGTTCTTACAGATACGGGCCGTTTTAATCAAAACTAATGGCACTATTGAGTTCCTAGCATGTCAATTAGTGGATTTGGGCATGACTTGTGGTTGTCTAACGCGTGTTGTTTGAGTTTTGATGTTTGCAGAAAATCGAAGAAATATCCGCAGGTAATTCCATGGGAGATTCCGCAGCAATTTCCGTAGGTGATGATATTGAATAAGGTGAACAGTAACTCTGAAATTTGGACTCATGCACGCGTGGCTTTTCATCATATCATCATTGGCCAGTCAGAATGTCAACGCACTCTCTCTCTTTCTGAATCGTGGGTTAGCGACACTGGGCCCCACCTTTGAGTGGCATTTGAACTTTCCATTTAAAGTTTGTTAACGTATTTATTGTTTTTGTTTCACATTACTAACGACTAATGAAATGCAGCTCACTTGGCCACATAAAACACTTTCCACCCTTTAAAACCAGGGTTCGATCCCTGGTGGTGGTCCTTTATTTTTTTTAACTTGTTTGACATGCTAATCCAGCGCGTCTGGCCTATTCACGCCTATGGTGGACCCTTAATTCTCCGCCCTCAGATCTCCCTCAACACAGATCTAACGCCCAGAGCTTGCAGGACCACCGTGCACCTCCCAACCTACGCCACACAGGATTAACACCCAGGTTTTTTTAATCCTTTTATTATATTTAGTGTATAAGCTATTTTATTTATAATTTTAGAATTAAACTTAAGTTTTATTTATAATTTTAATTAAGATTTATTAGTTAATTATTTAGGAAGCTAGGTAAATAATTTAAGAATAATTTTAATTTAATTAGGATTAGGGTTTTTTTTTTCTAATTGTTCTTATTTAACCTTAGGTTTTTAAATAATTAAAATAATTACGAACAAATAATTAATATTTGGTTCAATTATATTTAATAATTGTGCTGATTATTAATATTTGCTTCTGATTAAAAAATATGCAAATTAATATTAATATTTAATTTTATACGCACAATTAAGGTTACTTCGCTAATTGTTTTAATCAAATCAATTGATTACGATAATTAGCGACAATTAATTTTGTCAAGCTAATTCAGGTTTAGGGTCGATTTATTAATTATTTTAATCAAATCAATTGATTATGACGATTAATAATAAATTATTCAATTTTTAATTAAAACAATACATTCCAATAGGCTCATTTACTAAGGGTTTTAACCGATTCAATTGGTTACGATAATTAGTAATTATTTATTAATTTGTTAATTATGTTAATCAAATCAATTGATCAACGCGATTAACAAAACTTTAAAATACTAAACAGGGTTGTATGCCACGTAATAATTCATTAACATCTCACAAACTACGAACTACGAAACTGCGATAATTGCATAACTGCGAACTGCAATTTAAAACACACTTCAACATACAAATTACAAAGGCGTACAACCTCTAAAAAACACCAACGTACTACGAACTACGTAGACTCTGATCCTCCATAAGGAGGTAGGTAGGCACTTGGTAACAAGGCGAGTCCCCTTCCCCAAAACTTCAATAGGTTAAAGTTTGCCCTATTTAACTGTCTTTCACCCTTCTTTATTAGCCATAAACCATTACCTTAGACAAAACCTTAGGAAAGGGTTAAGGGTTCCTAACACCTTCCCTTGACCTGATTATAATAACTTATCCAGATCTCTAAACTTTGTAGGGTTTTCTATTCGCCCTGGCAGAATAGGTGGCGACTCTAAAATCTAAATTTTTTAGGGCAGGTTGCTACAGCTCGCGACTCTGCTGGGGATAAAACAATTGGTGAATTATTATGCTCCTAGGTTTGGTTTAGGTTTAGTATATGGTTAACTATCAGGGTTTGGCTAAATTTTTAGGGTTAGGATTTTGGGGTTAGGGTTTAGGTTTTTTATTAAATATTTAATTTTCTTTTTATTTATTTACAGTTTTTTATCTTACAGCAATTTAAATAAATATCTGCTTAATTGAATATTTGTTTTATTGCATTTTTGGGATATATATAAATTGCTGTTAAAACATAAGTGAGGGAATTATCCTTAAGACCAGGGGAGACTTGCATCGCCTACGAGTCTTATTGATAGTTCCACTTAGAGTGGGTTAGATATCCGAAAATGTCCAATACGAGGCTTGACTTTGTTGAGGGTAGGACTTGGTATTTAGCTTATCTCTCTGGGAGCCTAACCCTAAAACTCGAACCTCATGGGTAAACGATCTTTCTAAAATCCAAAGAGACAAAAAGTCTCGGAGGATACGAGGGACCCCATGAGACCTTTTTGGAACCACCTATGGGAGGGTAGACTACCTTATGCCGTCTGTAGCAACCTGCTCTAAAAAATTAGCTTTTTAGAGTCGCCACCTATTCTACCAGGGCGAATAGGAAGCCCTACGCAGTTAAGAGAATTCTGGGTAAGTTATTATATTCGGGTCAAGGGAATGTGTCAGGCACCCTTAACCCTTTCCTAAGATTTTGAATTTAAGGCGGAGGTTTGTGGCTAAAGATGTTAAGGTTTAGGGTTTATAGCTAAGGAAATGAATAGGGTGAAAAGTAAGATTTTGGGGAAGGGGACTCGCCTTGGTTATCCAAGTGCCTACGTACCTCCTAAGGTAATATCAGAGTCTATGTAGTTCGGGGCAGGGTTGTACGCCTTAGAATTAATATGAATGTGTGAAGGTATTTGAATTACCTTATCGCAGTTTTGAAATTCGTAGTTTGCAAGGTATTTTGAATTACCTTATCGCCGTTTTGAAAACCCGTAGTTTGTGAAAGAGATGTATTTTGAATGTGGCGTACAACCATGATTATTATAGGTTTTATTAATCGCGATGATCAACAGATTTGATCACCATAATTAAAAAATTAAATAAATATTGCTAGTTATTCTAAACGATTGATTCGATTATCACCGTTAGCAAATTGATGTGTTTTAATAGATTATTCGGAGGAATTTATTTATCGTTAATCATCGTAATCAATAGGTTTGATTAAAAAGAATAACAAATTAATGGGGGATTACTAATCATTGTAACCAATTTAATCGGTTAAAACCTTTTAGCAAATAAACCTATTTTGATTATTATTTAATTAATTAAATAATTGATTATTAACCATCGTGATCGATTAATTCGAACGAAACGATTAATAAATTGATCCTAACCTAAATTAGCTAAATTAAATTAATCCTAAATTAAATTGTTTAATTATTTAATCTACCACTAATTACTAAATTAATTATTATCTTAATTAGTAAAAAAACCCAAATTAATAGAGTTAATTAACCTATTAATTAAAAACTAATTAATTCAATTCACCTAAAAAAAGAATTATTTTTTAAAAGGAGTTTTGATGTTTCTTTTAAGAAAAGTAATTAGATAAATAAAAGGAAAAAAAATAAATAAATAAAAAATTAAAAGGGAAAAGAGAAAGTTTAAAACCCGGTACTGATTCCATGCTGCTGGCCTATGACGTCCACGGTACAGCTGCGCTCCTAGGATTGTTAGATTAACTTAGGCTGAGATCCAATGGCCATTGATGGGAGGCGCATGATGGTCATGCTTGAGGACTGCGTACAGGATCCATGATCGTACCATAACTTGCAATTGTTAAAAAAATAAAGGCCTTTTGTCAGGCTCGAACCCAGGTTTTGCCTCTCACGTGCATACACGCTTCACCAACCCATCCATCATTCTTTGCTATTTATAAAACAACCAATCAATAATATATACATAATAATTATTCAAAGAAAGAAAAAAAAACAAACGAAACGCGCGCCCAGGGGATTTTGAATTGAACCAATTGCTGCCTGCCACATACTCGTCTTCCTTGCTGAAACACAACCAAACTTTTACCCGCAGACAAACTTTGTAGCTAAAACTTTCACCCACGGACTCCGCCATGGCTATAGACCTGCACCAAACAAATACGTAAAACGCTGCGAATAAATTCCAAATAAAGTCATGAATCGATGGGAAATCGTTCCCCGAGTTCGCTGGTGCCCCTAATTTGGGCTAATTTTGCCTCTAAATATTATCCCCAAATCGGAGCTTAGGAACCCTAGGAATGGTGATTCCTTCAACCTGCATCAAAACTTCAATTGAGTAACCCAGATAGCTTTCAAACAATGTTATAAACACAATTATATATTCAAAAACAATTTATGATCCCTCCATGAGCGAGTACGAATTGGAAAAATGTTTGACAAAAAACGTGAACATGGGAACGTGTTTCAACGTCTCTTGGTCGATGATGAGGATCGGTTTACATCCAGGAGGCTACGAGGATTCGATTGGGATCCTTGGGATGATCTGAATCAGCCTAAAATTGTGTCCTTCCTCTCCTCTTGATTCACGATTTTTGAGAGTTTTGAACCTGTTTTTTCTTTGCCTCCCCCCCGTTTACTGTGAAATTCATGTGCTTTTATAATGTCAATTTAGGTTTTCACAAATAATTCTTGATTGAATCTGATTAAATGTTGATTGAGTGAGGTTAAGGATGATTGAGATTTGTTGCAGTATTTGTTTTGATGTTGAAGATTTGAAGAGATTTGGAGTGATATTGGGAAGCTTGCAAATCTAATCTTTTTACCCATGAAAACGTGAACAAACTTGTACAGTTTGGCCAATTTAATTTGTTTCTTTTTTCATTTTAATAACCTAATAATAATAATAATAATAATAATTAATAGTAATAATAATTAATAAAATAATAATAACATTAAAATACTAATATAATATATTTTTATTTAACAACCCCACTAACCAATTCATATTAAAACAAAGATAAAATTTATATATATTTGTATATGAAAGAGATTAATATATAAATAAAACATGTTTTAATATATAAGTAAAAAAACCCAAAAAAAAATGATAAATGTTATATATGATTTAAACCAATATTAAGAATTAATAATTAAAATCAAGTTAATGGACCTAAATTCACATTGGGCTTGAAAGAATCCCTATAAAATACACCCCCATATTTAATTAAAAGGGTTTTATAAGAGATTGGGTTTAACAATACAAATGTTAAACCCCATAACTCATAATTTTAATACCCTTAATAATTTAATAGACGCGAATTGTATCGGGTAAATTTTGGGGTATGACAGCTGCCCCTATTTAATTACATTGGATTGAATGGCGTGAGAATACGCAGGTCTCGCGCTTTTCGGATCGAAGAGTAATTAAATAATGGAAGACCCCTAAATTTACCTTATACTTGAGTGTGAAAGAAGGAACGTCCTGCTAAAGCCTGAGAGATGGTCCACTTGCTATGGTCCTAGCAAGCTTACCTGCATGAAAGACTTTCTTGCTATAGTGCTAGCCAGGGTATTATGAGGAATAGGCTTAGAGATGCCATTTGCAGGAGATCACAACCAACGGGATGAGATTGTGATAATAATATTTCTTGTTAGCGTGAATCCCATCCTGAATTGTAAAATTAGCTTGATGCAATGTTATGATGCACGCAATGTTATGATGCAGTGAGCTTCTCAAAATAAATGAGAGCAACGTATGTATATGCACTATGAATGAGGTATGTAATTGAATGATGCATGATTGTTAGCTATGTTAGTTGAAGTATGTTAGTAACTTTGGAAGAGAAAAATAAAACCCTTGTTTGTTACCGGTGAAGTTTTGAAGAAGATCACTGCCGAGGGACTAACGTGATGAATAAACCCAATTGAGGAACCCTTTGTAAAACCCTGTTGTAAAACCCTTCGTAAAACCCTTTGCAGATCCTTATCGTAAAACCCTTTTGTAAAACCCCATTGTAAAACCCTTTGTAAAACCCTTTGAAAAATAGTTCATTTGCTACGCCAGATTACCTACACCGAAGTTCCTGGAAAGGACGAGAGATGTATGGACACCACTACGTGGTTGAAGCGCATTAGTGACTCCGTACAACAATCTCTGATCAGGGAAAATAAATCCCTATTTGCTTCCGGAGATGATATTAATTAGCGAGACGATTTGAAGGAGATCACTACCGAGGGACTAACGTGATGAATAAACGTAGCTATCAATAGCGAAGGCTCGCAGTTTGTTGTGTAGCAGATAATCAACTTGCTATAGTGCTAGCAAGCTTTTGTAGTTTGTAAATAACCCACTTAATATAGTTCTAGTAAGTCTTTGTAGTTGGTGTAACCCACTTACTATAGTTCTAGTAAGTCTTTGTAGTTATCTTGGATGAGAGATGGATCACTTGTTATAGTTCTAACAAGTTTACCTGCATAAAAGAGTCACTTGCTATGGTTCTAGCAAGCTTAACTGCACCAAATGAATCACTTGCCATAGTTCTGACAAGCTTACCTGCACCAATAGGGATCACTTGCCACAGTTCTGACAAGCTTACCTGCACCAATAGGGATCACTTGCCTTAGTTCTGACAAGCTTACCTGCACCAATAGGGATCACTTGCCATAGTTATGACAAGCTTACCTGCACAAATAGGGATCACTTGCCATAGTTTTGACAAGCTTACCTGCACCAAAAGGAATCATTTGCTATGGTTCTAGCAAACTTACCTTCACCAAAGGAATCATTTGCTATGGTTCTAGCAAACTTACCTGCACCAAAGGAATCGTTTGCTATAGCTCTAGCAAACTTACCTGTATAAAAGATTCACTTGCTATAGTGCTATCAAGATCACCTGTGTAGAAGATTGTTTTTGTAAATGCATATGAACTATGTGTATGCATGTGATCTTGTTGTTTGTACAATGCGATGTATGAACCGTCTGTATGTGTAATGTAAATGTCATATGTATAGATAAATGCCTATATGTGCATGCTAGTCAGTATGCATATTCTAATGCGAATGTCAATATGATGATTCCCAGATTCTATTGTCATACCCTAATTTTGACCTCCCCCCCTGAGATATCACTCCTCCAGACATTTCATCAAATTCAAGACAGGCACTCAGAGCAGTCACTTGTTCATCTGGTACTTAATCGAGGATGCTCAAGGACAAAGGAGTTCAGGCAAAGGATCAATCAATATGAGAATAACCTCTAATACAATCACATGACTCAAATGATTCATTCATTCACCTATGATTAATTAGACACCAGTCATCAAGACTCAGGTTTGCTTAGGTCACAAGACTAGGGTTTTGAGCCCATCAAAGACTGAAATCAGGGACCACATTTGGGAAACCCTAAAAAGCTCTAAGACATCACTCAAATGATTCAATCATATTAAAATGATCCATATAATAATATCCACTGGGCATTATACCTCAATTCAAGATCTACAGTCATCAATTTCATCTGGTCTACAATTAGGGTTTTTGACCTAATTCACCAGGACAGTTGACTTTTAATCAGGACATGGATCCACAACTCAAATCATGGCTCAAGGACTTCTATTACCTCAATTTAATCTATTCATACCATTCATTTGAGGAGGAGAGTTTGATTCATCACAAAGGTCCAGGATTTCACTTCTCTGAAAAAGTCAACTATACAAGACCATCTTTGACTTTTAGGGTTTTGGGTCAAGACATGAATTTTAAGGATCAACATCATCAATATGTGATTATTGAAGACATTTTACCAAGAAAAATCAAGAAAATCAATTAAGGATCAAAAATTCAAAGATTGACTTTTCATACTTAGAATTTTTTCTAAGTGTTCAAAGGTCTTTTTTTCAAAACTTTGGAAGGGAATATCTCAAAATTTCAAGTTAAAACTGAAAAAAACTTCCAACATCAAAGTTGTAGATTTTGATCCAATGAACAACTTTTTCACATATGATTTTTTGGCTAGAAATCAACCATTGAAGAGATATGGAGCTTCAAAGTTGCTGCCTCCATGAAACTAGCAAAAAAACCCTAGTTTTCTTCAAACTTTATGCCCATTTTTCACAAATTTCCCAAGTGATTTTGAAGAAACTCCAAACTAATGAATTGAAGTACATGTTAAGGGATTTCTAAATTGTTCTCAACCTTCTCCAAATTCATCTTGACCTAAGAGACACGATTGATCAAAGTTAGGCATTTGAAGTGAAGTTATAGGTCATGCCTAAGTTTGAAATTTGCAATTTTATGCAAGTGCTTACACTAATTGGTGCCTCTAAACTTCAGAAACATTGCAAGGATAGGAGAGAATTGTTTGCATCATTGCACAAATATTTGAAGGGAATATTCCAAAACCAAAACATGTGATTATGTAATGATTGCATTTTGAGAATTTATGGCCAAGTGGTGATTCATCAAAGGAATCTTCTCCCAACCAGTTAGAGCTCATTTCTGCATCAAATTTGTCCCCTAAGATCAAGAAAAATCGATGGCTAGGGAGTGGTATCAAAGAACTCATCATTGCATATGGATCTTTCTCATATTTCTTCATAACCAAGAAACCAAGTTAACCTCATTAAGCAAAGCTCACTCTCTGCAAATACACTGAACTCTTTGCCTATAAATAGAAGAGCATACCTTAGTAATTAAACACACCAAAGCAACAGAAATCTTGCTTTCTCTCTTCTTCTCTCATACTTAGGTTTTTCAAAGGCTCTTTGGCAAGAAGACTTGGATTCTTCAAACCAGAGCTCTTCCTTTGAAAGTAAGTATTCAAACACCTCAAGGGAGGTATTTAGAAGTGATCCAAACACCTGGAACACTTCTGTACGTGGAGAATCATCATCTTCACCTCTCATTTGGAGCTACATCAGTTGGGGTCGAGCAAGAGGTTCTGGGGAGTTCTAACCCAAGCTAAGCATCTCAGCACCTTCCTGGGGGATCATTGAAGCTATCTGGATCACTGCAACAACTCTGTAGCACACTTTGATCAGAGCTCGATCTTCATTTCAGAGGTAAGTTTCACAAGCTTCAAACTCTATGATTCATGCTTCATAAATCAAAACTTGTTATACCAATAAGTTTCTGCACCTGAAAGGATCATTAACCCTCAGTCAATTACATCATATCATGCATATAGAGTATTTCATGTTAAATTTCAGTTTTAGGGTTCTTAGTGTTCATGCGTGCAAATTTTGAAATACACTGAAAATAAATAAAATCAAAGGACACCATCATGATCCTCGTTCAAAAACAAGCAAAATCCATGTTTACATCTTTAAGTTTGGTTGAGAAACGAAGGAGATAGCAAATTCAAATATTTAAAGCTTGAGGTTGAAGATGAAGATGGTGGTGCCATTTTTTAAATTTTCCAGGAATGAGTTTATTTTATTTTGAATGGTAGGCGTGTCATCTACGAATTCATCGTAGTGTCCCAATGGTTACAGCGCGCGTCCAAAAGCCTTGCCTTGCCTTAGGTCTGGGGTTTGATTCCCCCCTCAGACCTTTTGCTCATTTTATTTTCCAAACCATTTTAATGCTTTGCTTTCACATATAATCACATGGGCACCTTTGCTAATCAGTCCACGCGCGTGGCTCAGTTGGTAATTATTTTGTTTGGTAACCTAGAGGGCGTGAGTTCAACCCTTGGCAAGACCAAACCATATTTTTTACTACTATTTTATTTCATTTTTATTTACAATTTCACATAATTAGTTAACCTATCAAATTAAATCATTTCACTTGATTTTTCACACACTCTTCATTTAATTTATATTTTATGGACAAACCCAAAAATCACAAAAAATATTATTTATTTGCTATATTTTTATTAGGTTTAAAATAACATATTTTTAAGTGTTTTAAATACTTTAAATATAGTTTTATCTTTATTTTCAAAACCTAATCTCTTATAAATATTTTTGTGATAAAACCTTAATCATTTAGATCTTAATTAGGTATAGGCTTTGTCTTTACCCTAATTAAGTTCACTTTTGTCAATTTTCAAATTGTTTTCAAACGTCGATCAAACGAACGATCAAGGTTTTCAGACAACAAAACCTTATATCATTTCAAATCATCATTAAACTGTTTTTCATAAACAGTAAATCATAAGACCCAACACCTCTTTTTAGTTTGTTTTTCAAAACATATTTGAACAGAAAACTCCTCGTCTATTTTCAAAACTTTCTTCTGGTATTTGAAGGGCATTATTCCCGGTGAAACTCTTCAGATACCTATGTGACCTAGTGTCCATCTTCACTTCTTCTGTTGTAAATAAAATATTCAACTATTTACAATTAAACATTCAACTGTTATCAATAAATAATAAAGCTACTGGTAAGGCTTTGTACATACATCTTCAAAGGCCTCCCCTCCATCCAGGTTAGGCTTTATAGCTTTCAATTTACAAGCTTTCATTTAAATTACTGTCAAATATAAACTGTATATATATATATATATATATATATATATATATATATATATATATATATATATATATATTGTTTAGAACTACGTCTGAGTAAAACCTTAGGACAGATAAACTATATATATATATTATAGGACTATGGCCTAGGATTGAGAATATATTCCCGGTGAAGGCTCTTTCCTAATTAGAGATCTTTAGTTCAAACATCAAGATGAAATATTCCCGGTGAAACATCTTGAAAAAGCCTTAGAACCAAAATAGGATACATCCACCCAAGAGGAATTATTCCTGGTGAAACCTCTTACCCATTTGCTTAGAGCCAAATTAAGTTCAAAACCACATAGCTTTCTCTTGTGCTATAACAAGGACCCTCGATGACTTTCGATTAGCCTCCTCTTGGGCTTACAATACAAGGACCCACAGGCTTCTTAAAAGCATTCACAACTTCCTCTTGAGCTTGTATACAAGGACCCATCAGGTTTCTTATAAACATAGGAACAGGTCTTTAGTCACCTTTTAGTCTACCCTGGTGAGTTTCTTCTACTCTTCAAACCAGACTTTAAACAAGCTAAGAATGTCTCAATTTCAAGATTGAGTTCACCTTTTGGAATGAGAGACATGGACAGTCTCTGTCACCTTTATCTTCAATAGTTTTCCTCCTTAGCAGAGTCTAGGTTCCACATCTGTCTATCCTCACTCAGAGTCAGCCTTAATCTTGGGCTTTAAACAAGAAGTCTCAATTAATCCTTTCATCCTTTCATATCAATGGAGTGCTACCCAATCATTCATTAAGCACAAAAACCCCTGGAAAGGGTTAGCCTCCACATCATACCTCCATTTTTTATGAAATTCCTCAGAAAGGGTCAGCTTCCAAAAATTAAGCTTTCAAAAGATAAACTCTCCAGTAGAGTAAATCCAAGGAAAGGGTTAGCTTCCAAAAATTAAGCTTTCAAAAGATAAACTCTCCAGCAGAGTAAACCCCTGGAAAGGGTCAGCCTCCAAAATCACTCATTTAACTCCAAATTCCCTGGAAAGGGTTAGCTTCCAAAATCATCTTTTCAAACCTTCAAAACTCCTCAATAGAGTCTAGGTCAATCACTCAAAAAAATTCCCAAGTAGTGTCAATCTTCAAACCTGGGTCTTTCATTCATCAATTCCTGCTTAACAAAAGCACTATCCTCAGTAAGGTCAACCTTTAGTCTTTAAACAATAGAGTAATCCCCTCGGAGTCAAAAGATCTCACACTGGTAGATCTTTCCACATTTAAGAGTCAGCCTCAACCTTGGGCTTTGTACAAGGCACATACTCCATTTAGAGTCAAAACCCTACTCATAGGTATTCTCATATCAATACTCAGCCATAACCTTGGGCTTTGTACAAAGAAGATAATAGAGTCTCCCCAGTGAGTCCTTCACCATCAAGTAGCCACAACCTTGGGCTTTGTACAAGGCAGATAAAAATTTCCTGTGTCAAAAGATTCCTAACCTTCAGAATATTTTCCCCATAGAGTCATCCATACTCAGTTTCCTCAACAGTCAGCCACAACCTTGGGCTTCATACAAGGCACAAAATAGAGTCTCCCTAGGTAGAGTCAGACTCAATTCTGGGCTTTGTACAGAACACAAAATTTCTTAGTAAAAGTCAATTCCCAGTGGAGTTATCTCCTAGAGTCAATAAAAAACCTTTAAGAAAGCCTCAAGCTTGGGCCTCATACAAGCCAGCTAAAAATCAAATCTTTCAAACAGTAGATAGACATAGCTTATCTCTATAGAGAGATATTTCTCCTATCTCATCACATTCAAACAAACAAACAAAAATTTCAATTTCAACTTTAATCATTCTCCCATTTAGGATTTTGAAAGACATGCTCTGAGGAACACACACCCAGACGTGTGTAACTTTCCCTAATTTGGTCGAGAATCTTTCTTTCATTCAAGAGACACGCGACTGGCATACTTGCACACACACAAGTAAGGTCCCTCTCTTAATGAAATGAATTCAGCTTTTCTGTCACTTTTAATGTTTGTTGTGGAATAGTAGAAATACCTCTTTGTAAAGATGAACTCATGTCTCTTTACTGTAAACAGAGATTTAATTCAAGCTTCAACCTTGAGCTTCAAGCAAGGCACCTAAAACAATTAATTTCCCTAATTAGTTCCCCAAACTACAAAAAGCTCTGACTTCCATTAGGGATATGTAGGCATGAGGTTCACAAGGAATCTCAGCGAGCTAATAAAAAAACCAAAATAGTCAGTCTGTCTTTTAAATCAATTCAATTTTCCCTCCTAATACAAAGGAGAAACTTTCCCAATCAATAAGCAACAAACACAAACACATAGACCAGAGAAGGTTCCCGTAGAGTACTACGGATATGTAGGGTGCTTAAAACCTTCCCTATGTATAACCGACCTCCCGGACTCCAGAATTTCAAGTCTAGGTGAATCCCCACACTTAGCAAATTCCTAGGGTTTATTTGAGATCTTTTTCCCCTTCCTCCTCGTAGGATAATTAAAAAGTTCGTTTGTTATCGTAGGAAGAACTGAAACAAAATTCATCCCACAACGGGCGCTTTCTCCTTCCAAATTTCGCGTAAAGGGTCTAGCGTGCCGTCCTCCCAAGTGAAATGGGGAGGTAAAAAAACGACACCACATCTATCTCCTTATAATCCATTGAATTTGTTTAAACCATGCAGCGACAATACTTATGCCAACTAGTAATGCTTATGCGTAGAAGCAGAACTTCAGGTTTCAGTCTCCTTCTAGACCATTAGGTCTTGAACCAATCCCTTGGTACCCTTTGTCCTTTCGAATTGTCTAGGTGTTTCGATGCATGAGATGTAATGTATTAACCAATGTATGTAATGAATTACTTATGTATATTTGCATGATGCCCCGATGCTAGGTTGTTGATAACCAAAGCGTATATAGCTTGCTAATGTTGTAGGGTGTGATGTTAGCGCGACTTCCCAATCTCTGTTTTTGAATTTTGAAGATCGTAGTTAGGAGAAAGATTTGTTCGAGGTTTTAAAGTGTGAGGATGCCTTTTCCTTATGATGTGCGCCTTGCCCCGGTTTGGCCTTTTGAATTACTTCACGCTTTTGATTTTTTGAAGTTCTCCATATCTTTAACCTTTTGCAATTCGCACATTTAACCTCTTGAGATTCTCCACACCTTTAGCCTTTGGAGGTTCCCCATTTTTAACCTTTTGCAATTCTTCGCACCTTTAACTTCTTGAAGTTCTTCCCACCTTTAACCTTTTGAGGTTCTCCATCCTTTTAACCTTTTGAGGTTCTCCACACCTTTAACCTTTTGAGGTTCTTCACACCTTTAATCCTTTTGAGGTTCTCCACGCCTTTAGCCTTTCGAAGTTCTCCATCTTTTTAACCTTTTGAATTGTTCTCCACACCTTTAACCTTTTGAGGTTCTCCACACCTTTAGCCCTTTTTGAGTTGTTCATCCTATAGATCTGATATCCACTGCCCCAATATTTTTGTGGAAAAAGATGCCTCTGATCTCCAAGCCATGAAGGAAATGCTCTAAGAAATAACCTTGTCATACGAATGTGATACATATGCTTCGGCGTCTAGATTGAAGGGTATGCCCTTGATCTCCAGGATATGGAGGGCTATCCATAGTGTTCTATCCATTTGGTTTAAATTCCTCCCATGTTTTACATGCCCCTGTTTGTTATTGCTTTGAGATGTGACCCAAGTCGATTGAACCTTAGGATGAATGCCCCTAGTTAATAGGATCTTTGATTGCATGCCCCTGTAATCCTTGAAATTTTTCCCCTGTTTAGGAGAACCCTCTGGACGTGGTTTCCCCATTCAAGAGTCTTTATTCGAAGTGATCGCCCTTGATTAGCCAATTTCGAGATCTCCTTGATGCTAAGTGTATATTCGTAGATGACGTTGTATCCTTTGAGAAGTAACTCCAATGCGATGTGTATGCAAGTTTTGAAATCGAAGTCCATTATGAATTAGGACTGGATGATTAGAAACGAATGTTTGAAGAAGCGTAGTGGTTAGGAACAGTTTTAACAACCCTAGGAGTTGGTATAACAAAATCCTGCTTAATATGCTTTCGTAGTTAACCTTGCCTCAATTAGGACTTTTGAATGTTGTAACTTGGCCTAGTTCATGGTTTAAGAAACAACAGATATAAGGCTCAAAATTTATTTAACCCACCCCTTTCTCCTTGATGTTCTCCAAATCCTAAAATTCGCCTAATCCAATGAATGTGCTTTGTATGTAAGAGAATCGTTTCAGTTTTGATGTTGAGCAGAAGCCTTAGTAGAGATCCATGCACCGATGGAAAATGTTATAGAGATCTAAGCATTGATGGGAAGCTTCGATGATTTAGCAGTCACAAGATTATCCTTTGTATTTCGCCTTTGTTTTTTTTATCCCTTATTTTTGCATGAGCCAGTTCCTTTGAATTTGATCCATCAGGATGCCCTAATTTTTGCCTAAGTCATTTTGTTTTCTTTCATGGAATTTTCCATTTTGACTTAGCGGGCGCTTTCCTCCATTTTTTTTGAATGCTCCTTTTTGAAATGTTGATCCTTGGATATTGAATGTTGTGACTGCCATGTTGACCTTGATTTGTAAGCTTCAACCTTGATACGCCCTCGATGATGTATTGAGGAAGAAGTTGTGAGTATTGTTTTTATTGCTTCCTTATTTTTTTTGATGAATGCGAGGAAGAAGACGTGCTTAAACCTTTGCTTGATCCCTATTGCTTGAACCTTTGCTTCGACCTTTGCTTGACCCTTATGCTTGAACCTTTGCTTGAACCCTTGCTTGGATTGGCTGATTCTCTTGACAACCAAAATACACCATTGAATTAATCGAAATCTACCCTGCCCCTGGTTGAAATCAAGGTTTATTTGAAGAGTAAAAACAAACTCCAACTCCTAGCTCGAGGGGGTGACGAGGGATTAACATCCTTATATCTCCACTATTTAGGAATTGAAACAATGCATGTACATCATCGGCTCGGTCTTACCTTGAAAGCATACGTTTAGTGAGATTTAGTTATTTGTATTCGTCATTCTCCTTTATGTTTGTTAATAATCCGAAATTTGAAATTGAAAATAGGATAGAAGTGTGCAAATGGAAAGTCGTAGTAGTGGGCGAATGAATTGACTCCAAAACCTGCATGGTTATCCCATTAGAATTGTTAATCTGAAGGTACAACTTTTATCCTGAGTAACACTTAGCGATCGTAGGGGTTGAAATTCTGAGCATGATAAAACCTATTGATCCTAGGGACGATCTCCTTTGTAAATCCGTTGACCTTATTTTACTCCTTAGTTCCTAGACTTGTAGAAGTAAAGGGTAACCTCGAATTCTCCTTGGGCACGTCAAACCTGTCGGGAATAAATTATTAGCGGTGGGTTTTCATCTTTTCGGAACTTCATGAGTTTCCTTTGACTGAACCTCTTTTGCTTTTTCTAAGGGTAGTATCACACCGTTCTCAACCTTTAGAGTTTTTAAATTGACAAAGAAAACCTATGACCCTTTTGCCCCTTGGTGGGGAGTTAACATATGTCGCCTTCCCTCCACCGTAAATATGCATCTTCGTTCTGGGTATTGCCCCAGTTCGACTGACCCTTGCCCCCAAGTTATCGCAGAGTGTCTATGTAAGCCTTGCTATGTTCTAAGATGAACCCTTTTCTGACTAGATACCTCTTGAGTGTATCTATGGAGGAACTTCTTTGTTGAACTAATCCTTGCTCGATGATAACCTTTGTTGTATTTACAATCCTGTTATGAAGAGGCATGGACATGTAGCTGGCATGGCGAAAGGCATCCTTTTTTTCTTTGTAAGACCAAGCTCATTCCCAATAATTTATCATCCTTTCTCCATAGTTTATGATCCTTTTGATTTTCTTCGTGAGTCTCGGGAGACTGGCTAGCACGGTAAGTATGGATACGAGCGAGGATACAAGGGCATACCTCAGTATCAAAACACACCAAAGCAACAAAAATCTTGCTTTCTCTCTTCTCTACTCATACTTAGGTTTTTCAAAGGTTCTTTGGCAAGAAGACTCGGATTCTTCAAACCAAAGCTCTTTCTTTGAAAGTAAGTATTCAAACACATCAAGGGAGGTATTTAGAGGTGATCCAAACATCTGGAACACTTCTGTACGTGGAGAATCATTATCTTCACCTCTCACTTGGAGCTACATCAGTTGGGGTCGAGCAAGAGGTTCTGGGGAGTCTCAACTCAAGCTAAGCATCTCAACACCTTCCTAAGGGATCATTGAAGCTATTTGGATCACTGCAACAACTCTGTAGCACACTTTGATCAGAACTCAACCTCCATTTTTAAGGTAAGCTTCATGAACTTCAAACTCCATAATTCACGCATGATAAATTAAAAATGAAGTTACCAGTTGGTTTCTGCACCTTTAGGGATCATTAACCCCCAATCAATTGCATCATATCATACACATATATCATTTCATTTTAAATTCTAGTTTTTGGGTTCTTAGTGTTCATGCTTGCGAATTTTAAGTTACAGTTAGAATAAATACAATTAAAGGATATCATCACGATCCTTGTCCAAAAACGAGCAAAATCCATCTTTACATCTTTGAATTTGGTTGAGAATTGAGAGAGATAGGATTTCCAGAAATTGAAATCGTGAGGTTGAAGATGAAGATGCTTTGCGCGCGTTTTTTTTTAATTTTCAGAGGCAAGTTTAAAATATAATCATATGGAAGCGTGTTTTGAACGACTAAATCGTTCAGCTCACTTGGTTACATGCGCTTCTCACTCTCTCTTGCCCAAGGTCTGGGGTTCGATCCCCCCCTCATACCTTTTGTTTTGATCATTTTATTTTTTACTCATTTATGAACTTGTTTTAAAATATAATGAGTTGGAGTTGTTCATATGACAAGCTGCGCGCCTGGTCCAGATGGTAAGTGTTTTAGTTGATGACTTAAAGGGCGTGAGTTCAAGCCCTTTAGGAGACAAAACCTAATTTTTTATCACTTTTCTCACTCATTTTCTTCACAATTTCAACCATTCATTTAACCTATCAAATTAACTCATTTTGACTTCATTTTTCACACACTTATCATTTAATATATCTATTTTATGAATAATAAAAAAAACACAATAAAATATTATTTATTTTATGTATTTTTATTAGGTTTAAAAAGGTGTTTTTTTAGTATTTTTAAATACTTTTAATATACATTTTCCTTTTGGTTTTTAAACCTAACCATTTTGTGAATATTTTTATGATAAAACCCTAACCATTTAGGTCTTAATTAGGTATAGGCTTTGCCTTTATCATAATTAAGTTGACTTTTGTCAAATTTTCAAAACTGTATTTACAAAATCTTCTTGCTGTTTTCAAAACATTCTTCTGGTATTTGAAGGGCATTATTCCTGGTGAAACTCTTCAGATACCTATGTGACCTATGTCCATCCTCACTTCTTCTGTTTTCAAAAACCTTTAACTGTTTATCATAAATATTCAACTCTTATCAATAAACAATCAAAACTACTGGTAAGGCTTTGTACATACATCTTCAAAGGCCTCCACTCCATCCAGGTTAGGCTTTATAGCTTTCAATTTACAGTCTTTATTTAAATTACTGTCAAATATAAACTGTATATATATTGTTTAGAACTACGTTTGAGTGCAACCTTAGGACAGTTAAACTATATATATATTATAGGAATATGGCCTAGGATTGAGAATGTCTTCCCGGTGAAGGCTCTTTCCTAATTAGAGATCTGTAGTTCAAACCCTCAAGATGAATTATTCCCGGTGAAACATCTTGAAAAAACCTTAGAACCCAAATAGGACACATCCACCCAAGAGGAATTATTCCGAGTGAAACCTCTTACCCATTTGCTTAGAGCCAAACTAAGTTCAAAACCACATAGCTTTCTCTTATGCTATAACAAATACCCTCAACGACCCTCGATTAGCCTCCTCTTGGGGTTTTGTACAAGGACCCACAGGCTTCTTAAAAGCATTCCCAGCTTCCTCTTGAGCATGTATACAAGGACCCATCAGGTTTCTGATAAACATAGGAACAGGTCTTTAGTTACCTTTTTAGCCTACCCTGGTGAGTTTCTTCTATTCTTCAAACCAGACTTTAAACAAGCTAAGAATGTCTCAATTTCACATTGAGTTCACCTTTTGGAATGAGAGACATGGACAGTCTCTATCACCTTTATTCTCAAACTTAATTGATTTTCCCTTAGCAGAGTCTAGGTTCCATATTTTCTATCCTCAGTCAGTGTCAGCCTTAATCTTGGGCTTTAAACAAGAAGTCTCAAATAGATAATCCTTCTGCCATTATTCATAAAATCCCTGGAAAGGGTTAGACTCCAAAATCACTCCTTTAAATCCAAAATCCCTGGAAAGGGTTAGCTTCCAAAAAACTTAAAACTTTCAAAAGATAAACTCTCCAGGAGAGTAAACCCCTGGAAAGGGTTAGCCTCCAAAATCAGTAATGTCATAATTCCCTGGAAAGGGTTAGCTTCCAAAAATTCACCTTTTAACAGATAAATCTCACTTAAGGTCAGTCACAGTCAATAAAAAAACAATTCCCCAGTAGAGTCAATCTTCAAACCTGGGTCTTTCCTTCATCAATTCCTGTTTAACAGAAGAATAATCCTCAGTAGGGTCAACCCTTAGGATAATCCTCAACAGAGGCAAAACCCCCTCTGAGTCAAAAGATCCCACACTGGTTGATCTTTCCCCATTAAACAGTCAGCCTCAACCTTGGGCTTTGTACAAGGCTCATTCTCCTCTTAGAGTCAAAACCCTACTCATAGGTATTCCCTTAGAGAGTCAGCCACAACCTTGGGCTTTGTACAAGGCATATAATAGAGTCTCCCCAGTAAGTCCTTTACCCTCAAGTAGCCACAACCTTGGACTTTGTACAAGGCAGATAAACCACAGTTCTTGTGTCAAAAGATTCCTAACCTTTAGGATCTTTTCCCCATAGAGGCACCCATACTCAGTTTCCTCAACAATCAGCCACAACCTTGGGCTTCATACAAGGCAGAAAATAGAGTCTTCCCTAGTAAGAGTCAGCCACAATCTTGGGCTTTATACAAGGCAGCAAATAAATAATATATTCCCTAATAAAAAGTCAGCCTCAATTCTGGGCTTTGTACAGAACACAAAACTTCTTAGTTTACGTCAATTTCCAGTGGAGTCATCTCCCAGAGTTAATAAAAACAATCAAAAAGCCTCAAGCTTGGGCCTCATACAAGCCAGCTAAAAATCAAATCTTTCAAATAGTAGATAGACATAGCTTATCTCTATAGAGAGATATTTCTCCTATCTCACCACATTCAAACAAACAAACATTTCAATTTCAATTTCAATTTCAAACATTCTCCCATTTAGGACTTTGAAAGGCATGCTCTGAGGAAAACAAACCCAGACTTGTACACTTTCCCTAATTTGGATGAGAATCTTTCTTTCATTCAAGAGACACGTGACTGGCATACTTGCAAACACACAAGTAAGGTCCCTCTCTTTAATGAAATGAATTCAGCTTTTCTGTCACTCTTTTAAAATGTTTGTGGTGGGATAGTAGAAATACCTCTCTGTAAAGATGATTTCATGCCTCTTTATTGTAAACAGAGATTTAATTCAAGCTTCAACCTTGAGCTTCAAGCAAGGCACCAAAAAAATTAATTATTTTCCCTAATTAGTTCCCCGAACTACAAAAAGCTCTGACTTCCATTAGGGATATGTAGGCATGAGGTTCACAAGGAATCTCAGCGAGCTAATAAAAAACCAAAAATAGTCTCTCTGTCTGTCTTTCTTTTAAAATTCAATTCCTTATCCTAACTCAAAGGAGAAACTTTCCCAATCAATTAGCAACAAACACAAACACATAGACACAGAGAAGGTTCCCGTAGAGTACTACGGATATGTAGGGTGCTTAAAACCTTCCCTATGTATAACCGACCTCCTGGACTCCAGAACGTCTAGTCTAGGTGAATCCCCACACTTAGCAAACTCCTAGGGTTTATTTGAGATCTTTCTCCCCTTTCCTCCTCGTAGGATAATTAAAAAGTTCGTGTGATATCGTAGGAAGAACTGAAACAAAATTCATCCTGCAACGGGCGCATTCTCCTTCCAAATTCCGCGTGAAGGGTCTAGCGTGCCCTCCTCCCAAGTGAAACGGGGAGGTAAAAAAACGACACCACAACGTGCATAAATGGAGATGTCCTTCGTGGGAAGGACATGGTCTTGGAAGTAGCATCCCTACGGGCTAGGGAACGCGTAGGAAGTCCTGCAAAATTAAAACGCATATATTCGCAGCATATAAATCACAAACATATAATAAGCACTTAACCCTAAGTTCATAGGTTCGGCATGACAGCTTAGGGAGTCTACCCTTCCCATGGGTATGTTCTAACAAGGGTCTCATGGGGCCGTTCGTAGCCTCCGAGATTTTTTGTCTCTTCGGATTTTAGAACAACTCATTTGCCCATGAGGTTCGAGTTTTAGGGGTAGGTTCTCAAGGAGATCAGCCAAATACCCAGTCCTGCCCTCAACAAAGTCAAGCCTCGTTTTGGACATTTCCGAATATTAAACCCACTCTGAATGGAATTATCAATAAGACTCGTAGGCGATGCAAGTCCCCCCTGGTCTTAAGGATAATTCCCACACTTATGTTTTAACGCAATTTATAATATATTAATATCCCTACAGTGCAATATATTAAAATAAACAATTAAACATTTAAACAAATAATTGCAAATAAATAAAATATATGAATAAATAAATAGAAAGAAATTAAATATTTATTGAAAAAAACCATAAACCCTAATCCAAAACCCTAACCCTGGCAAATCAGCCAAACCCTAATAATTAACCAAAAACCTAAATAATTAACCAAAAACCTAAACCCTGCCAAAACCTAGGAGCATAATAATTCACGATTAGTGTTGTCCCCAGCAGAGTCGCCAGCTGTAGCAACCTGCCCTAAAAAATTAGCTTTTTAGAGTCGACACCTATTCTACCAGGGCGAATAGGAAACCTTACGCAGTTAAGAGAATTCTGGGTAAGTTATTATATTCGGGTCAAGGGAAGGTGTTAGGCACCCTTAACCCTTTCCTAAGGTTTTGAGTTTAAGGCGGAGGTTTGTGGCTAAAGATGTTAAGGTTTAGGGTTTATAGCTAAGGAAATGAATAGGGTGAAAAGTGAGATTTTGGGGAAGGGGACTCGCCTTGGTTATCCAAGTGCCTACGTACCTCCTTAGGGAGGATCAGAGTCTACGTAGTTTGGGGCAGGGTTGTACGCCTTAGAATTAATATGAATGTGTGAAGGTATTTGAATTACCTTATCGCAATTTTTAAATTCGTAGTTTGCAAGGTATTTTGAATTACCTTATCGCCGTTTTGAAAACCCGTAGTTTGTGAAAGAGATGTATTTTGAATGTGGCGTACAACCCTGATTATTATAGATTCTATTAATCGCGATGATCAATAGGTTTGATCACCATAATTAACAAATTAAATAAATATTGCTAATTATTCTAATCGATTGATTCGATAATCACCGTTAGCAAATTGATGTGTTTTAATAGATTATTCGGAGGAATTTATTTATCGTTAATCATCGTAATCAATAGGTTTGATTAAAACGAATAACGAATTAATGGGGGATTACTAATCATCGTAACCAATTTAATCGGTTAAAACATTTTAGCAAATAAACCTATTTTGATTATTATTTAATTAATTAAATAATTGATTATTAACCATCGCGATCGATTAATTCGACCGAAACGATTAATAAATTGATCCTAACCTAAATTAGCTAAATTAAATTAGTCCTAAATTAAATTGTTTAATTATTTAATCTACCACTAATTACTAAATTAATTATTATCTTAATTAGTAAAAAAAACCCAAATTTATAGACTTAATTAACCTATTAATTAAAAACTAATTAATTCAATTCACCTAAAAAAGAATTATTTTTTAAGAGGAGTTTTGATGTTTCTTTTAAGAAAAGTAATTAGATAAACAAAAGGAAAAATAAATAAATAAATAAAACAAATTAAAAGGGAAAAGAGAAAGTTTAAAACCCGGTACTGATTCCATGCCGCTGGCCTATGACGTCCACGGTACACCTGCGCTCCCAGGAGTGTTAGATTAACTTAGGCTGAGATCCAATGGCCATTGATGGGAGGCGCATGATGGTCATGCTTGAGGACTGCGTACAAGATCCATGATCGTACCAGAACTTGCAATTGTTAAAAAATAAAGGCCTTTGGTCAGGCTCGAACCCAGGTTTTGCCTCTCACGTGCATACACGCTTCACCAACCCTTCCATCATTCTTTGCTGTTTATAAAACAACCATCCAATAATATATACACAATAATTATTCAAAGAAAAAAACAAACGAAGCGCGCGCCCAGGCGATTTTGAATTGAACCAATTGCTGCCTGCCACAAACAAACTTTGTAGCTTAAACTTTCACCCACGGATTCCGCCATGGCTATAGACCTGCACCAATCAAATTCTTAAAACACTGCGAATAAATTCCAAATAAAGTCATGAATCGATGGGAAATCGTCCCTCGAGTTCGCTGGTGCCCCTAATTTGCGCTAATTTTGCCTCTAAATATTATCCCCAAATCGGAGCTTAGGAACCCTAGCAATGTGATTCCTTCAACCTGCATCAAAACTTCAATTGAGTAACCCAGATAGCTTGCAAACAATGTTATAAACACAATTATATATTCAAAAACAATTTATGATCCCTCCATGAGCGAGTACGAATTGGAAAAATATTTGACAAAAAACGTGAACATGGGAACGTGTTTCAACGTCTCTTGGTCGATGATGAGGATCGGTTTACATCCAGGAGGCTACGAGGATTCGATTGGGATCCTTGGGATGATCTGATTCAGCCTAAAATTGTGTCATTCCTCTCCTCTTGATTCACGATTTTTGTGAGTTTTGAACCTGTTTTTTCTTTGCCTCCCCCCGTTTACTGTGAAATTAACGTGCTTTTATAATGTCAATTTAGGTTTTCACAAATAATTCTTGATTGAATCTGATTAAATGCTGATTGAGTGAGGTTAAGGATGATTGAGATTTGTTGCAGTATTTGTTTTGATGTTGAAGATTTGAAGAGATTTGGAGTGATATTGGGAAGCCTGCAAATCTAATATTTTTACCCATGAAAATGTGAACAAACTTGTACAGTTTGGCCAATTTGATTTGTTTCTTTTTTCATTTTAATAACCTAATAATAATAATAATTAATAGTAATAATAATTAATAAAATAATAATAACATTAAAATACTAATATAATATATTTTTATTTAACAATCCCACTAACCAATTCATATTAAAACAAAGATAAAATTTATATATATTTGTATATGAAAGAGATTAATATATAAATAAAACATGTTTTAATATATAAGTAAAAAAACCCAAAAAAAAATGATAAATGTTATATATGATTTAAACCAATATTAAGAATTAATAATTAAAATCAAGTTAATGGACCTAAATTCGCACTGGGCTTGAAAGAATCCTTATAAAATACACCCCCATATTTAATTAAAAGGGTTTTATAAGAGATTGGGTTTAACAATACAAATGTTAAACCCCATAACTCCTAATTTTAATACCCTCAATAATTTAATAGACGCGAATCGTATCGGGTAAATTTTGGGGTATGACACCGTCATACCGAACTTATGAACTTAGGGTTAGGTACTTGTTTGCAATTTATATACTATGAATATCTGTGTTTTAATTATGCAGGTCTTTCTACACGTGCCCTAGCCTGTAGGGATTCTATTTCCAAGATCATATCCTTCCCACGAAGGACATCTCCATTTATGCACGTCAATTGGCCTCTCGATGGCCATGAGACCTAGTGGATGTCTTGAACAGTCACCCTGTGCCTACATCTACGCACTCCCTAGCCGGTAGGGATTTTACTTCTAAGATCGCATTCTTCGCACGAAGGACATCTTCGTTAGCATACGTCAATTGGCCTCTCAATGGCCATGAGATCTAGTGACTGTCTTGAACGGTCACCCCATGCTTGCTCCCGCGCACCCCCTAACTTGTAGGGTTTAGATTTCCATTTATACATCTTTCATCCCTAGCCTGTAGGGATTTCACTTCATCCGGCATCGTCCTTAGATAGGTTGTGTTCCTCATAGAGAACCTTCCCACGAGGGACAACTTCGTTAGTACACGTCGAACGGCCCCTCGATGGCCATTAGATTTGGTGACTGTCTTGAACGGTCACCAGCTGCTACCTTCTGCGTACTCCCTAATCTAAGGGATTTCTATTGGCGTGTCATAACATCTAGCTTGCAAGTATTTCACTAGGGTCTAATGTCACCTCTAAATCCGTATAGGCTATCCTTAGGGTTATATTTGTCGCACGTCTACATCGCATATAAGGAGTCACAATATACACAAAAAGAGGAGTCTTTTGCATACACATACAATTGCATTTTCATACATTCATACATTTACATTTGCATTTCTACCTTAGCTCGTACCCATACTTGCCGTGCTAGCCAATTTTCCGAGACTCACGAAGAAAATCAAAAGGATCACAAACTATGGAGAGAGAAGGATAAATTATTGAAAGATGAAAATGAACTTGGTCTTACAAAGAAAAGGATGACCTTCACCATGCCAGCCACATGTCCAGGCCTTTTCGTAACAGGATTGTAAATACAATAAAGGTTATCATCGAGCAAGGATCAGTTCAACAAAGAAGTTCCCCCATAGATGCATTCAAGAGGTATCTAGTCATAAAGGGGTTCATCTTAGAACATAGCAAAGCTTACAAGGACGCTCTGCGATAACTTGGGGGGCAAGGGTCAGTCCAACTGGGGAAATATCCTGAATAAGGATGCATAATTACGATGGAAGGCGACATATGTCAACTCCCCACCAAGGGGCAAAAAGGTCGTAGGTTTTCTGTATCAATTTACAAACACTGAAGGTTGAAAACGGTGTGATACTGTCATGCCCCAATTTTTGACCAACATATTTCATTCTTTTTTTTTTTGACTTGTCACATTTTATTTCGTCTGCATTCATAGTTCAAACATTGCATTGTTGCATATTTTAAAAAAATTGGACTTTTATTAAAATTAACAAAAAATAGCGTTCATTTTCATTTTTGGCATGTTTTAATCTTTAGTTTAATTTAATTTATGAAAAAATATAAAAAAATATAGGTTTAATATTATTTTATTTTTAGTTTAGATTTTTTTCTTTTTTTTTAGTTTCATTATTATTATTATTATCATTATTATTATTATTATTATTATTATTATTAATATTTATTTATTTTTATTGATCTTATGTCCAAGTGGTCCAAACAACAAGCCAAAATGTTGTTGCTGCACAATACTACAAACCAAAACAATCCAAGATGCCCTGCTCTATATTGTCCCTATCAAGCCAGAAATTTCACCATTTTGTTAGAAATTTCACCATTTTGTTCAAGCCATAAGCTGCATAAAAAAGGCATTGATTCAGCTTCCAAATAAGTTCAAACCTCTCCCAATTCCCCCCAAAATCCCATCTCTCACCATCAATAAAGGAGAGCATACAAAACACAATGAAGGGGGAGCGAGCCACAAAAAAGAGGAGGAAAAATAAAAAGATAAACATAAACTCTGCCCAGAAAACATCAAACCACCTCCAAACTTTCATCACCTTTCTACACCTCCTAACATTCATCCTTCACCATCATCATAACACTACACACATTCAGAACAGTTCGCAATCTCCGCACGTATAACAACTCAGCCACAACCACGATTTGAAGGTCACCACACGCGGAGAGCACGCAACTCACACTTTCAATAACGAATCTGAGTCGTAAAAACGCACAACACAGCCTGCAGTCCACAAACGCTCAACATCGATCCACATCAGCTTCAACGGCACAAGCGACGTATCTACAACAACACCGACACGGAGGTATCAAACGTGACTTCGCAAAGCTTCAGCACCAAGCTCACCATCGATTCAAATCTTCATGTAACCTCACCTGCAAATATCAACGCGTGGATCTGCACTTGTAAGCAACTTCGACATTCACTCGCAACAGATTCGCATACAGTGCTAACAACACAATACACGAATTCGGTTTCACGACGCAGCTTCAACGAGCCTCTGATCGGTATCTCTAAAATCATTTTCATCGCATTTATTTTCTGATTTGTTGTTGCTTGAATGATAGTTGTCGATTCAGTTCAAATATTGTATGCGGCTTGTTTCAATCTTAAAGATTCTGGTATGATAAACTCGGATGTCAATCCTGGTGTCAAGACATCTGATCTGTTATTAATGTAGCACCAGCAAAATACAAGGATCCTTCATTATTTAATTACTCTTAAGAAAGAGTCAATGAAACCTGGGATCACATATGTTCAGCATACATAACCAGATTATAATTTTTACATGGTTCTGTACAGGATCAACTAACACTTCTGAACCTGATGTTATAGACAAAGTCATAACATTCATAATTGAACAAACAATGCAGAAGATAAATAACACAGTTAATTGTTAATCCAGTTCAGTTCTAACTAACCTACTCTGGGGGCTACCAAGCCAGTAAGAAGATTCCACTATCAGTAGTACTATTTTATATAAACAACCTCTGGTTTATAGATAAACAACCTCTGGTTTACCTAGTTACTACCCAATGCAATCTCTATCTCAGAACTCCATCCAAGATAAGAAAACCTCTACTCACTCCTTGGTGATACCTTACTGTTACAACCCTGCAACAACTATTTACACAATTAACAATGAACACATACTTGATCTGCTTCACAGCTTCAATCAAGCTTTCAATACTCAACTCTTACCTACAGGTTTCGAGTGAGGACAATCACTTCTCTAACCTACTGGTTTCGAGAAGAACAAATCAGTGACCTTCCCACAAACCGGGAGGTTCACCTACACGGCTAACCCTAATGGTTACATCTTTCTAAGAGCCGGTTAGCTTACTAAACTAGGTTACAAAGTTTCCTATTTATAACCTGATCCCAATTGGACTTGGGCTTACAAATCGCAGCACTCTGGCTGTTACAAATATGCAGAAAATATTCTGCTACAAATAAGGTCTTTTAATCTTGAGTTTCCTAAATTAGAAACTGCTTAATCTTCAACTTCTAATCTGATTCTTCCTGAATCTTCAATCTTCTAATGTGATTCTTCAATTATTCTTTTGACCTTTAAATATGCGCCACATATGATTACATAATATTCACATAGAATATTCGGTATCTGTTAAGTACTAACTGAATCTTCCTTCCAGTTCTGCAGGCGCGATGTCATGAGTTGATGTCATGACATTCCATCTAACATCTTGCTTGTACATGTTTTGTTCTTTATAAACTTGCAAGATTCACATCTGTATTATGTTTTATTGCTATTACGTTTTAACCAAACATAGATGCCAATCAGCCAATAAAAGCACTAACAATCTCCCTCTTTGGCATTTTTTGGCTAAAACATAAACATGCAGTAAAAACATAAATACTTCAAGACATCAAGGAAGAACAGAATTTTACATTCTCAGAATTGGGTTTACCTTCTGTTCTTCAGGACTTGAACCACATCATAACATCGTCAGTCTGCTACAATTTTTTCAGTAGCAAAATCAGAAGATGGTATTCTTCTCCCCCTTTTTAGACACAATATGACAAAGAAGGAACCAATGTCATAATATGAAGTGGATCATCTTCATGCAACACTGATGTACATGAGGAAGAAGATGGGAGAAGCCCTGCGTCTTGGAGGACCAATGGTGGCATTAGGGACCCCTTCCTCAGTCTTGTACCAAAACCCAAATCCTAGCATAGACCTCGAGAGAGGACTTGAGTGAAAACTGTCCACCAGTCCTAGTAACTCAGAACACAAATAACAATTGTGTTCATAACTCAGATCACAAATCACAACTAAAATGCTTCCTACACTAAAGGTTGTATATAGTGGAACATCTTTGTTGTTATTGCAGAAAAACCTATGGTAGAGACCATCAACATCCCCAGCCCGTGTTTTTCCTTTTCTGAGATGGTTTTGGTACAACAACCCATCACAATACCAAACCCAGACTCGACTCACAAGAACACACAGGAACAACATTTGAGAGAGTTTGATTTCTGCAATTCTCGGAGATGCTATTATATAGCAAATGAAGATCGTAGGAATTAACGAAGGTCTTTGGTCTTGTTCAATGGTCAAACGGTTAATTAGGAAACAGTTCCAAAAGCTTTTACTTTTTCCAAAGCAGTTTTTGACTATTTTTCTGATAGGAGTTATCTTGAATTACCAGTGCATGCATAGTCATTGAATGAACTTTACACCGACCGCTGATGTGTAGATAAACTTAAGTTCAGATTTCCTTGTTTGACTGTGAAGATTCAATGTCTTTAAATATGTCATGACATTATGTCAGACATTTTCACTTTTCTTTCCTTCAGGCACATAGCCCAAGATTCCGTAAAAGATTAAGACAGAGCATCATTTGGACCAATTAACATACTCCCTACTTACTTACTGGTCGTAGACATAGACTTCTGTTGTTTTTGTACACCTTGAGACTGTTAGCACACAACTACCTCATTAGTGTAGAGAAGGAAAAGTGGTAACCAGTTGCACATGGTTGACTTGAACCATTCAAATAACTGACAAAAGTATCACATTTTATTCATGATGTAAAGGTATTTTTAACCAAGAAGTTTCTCTTGACAAAAGAAGTTGCTCCCCCTATCCGAGATAGTTTGAGCTTCCACAGACGGAATAAGCTTGAAATGATGAATGGAAAATATAAGACACATCTTCATATCTTCAAGAGCCGCACCCTCTGTTCAACAGTCCTGCTGAACACACTCATTATAGCAAAGTTATTCCTCACAATAAATACTTACACCAGAAGTAGAATGTCATAAAATTGTGTCTGACATTTGTATTACCAGTATTCTCCACAAGTTTCATCCCTTTTTTTTTTCAACAGAACCTTGCCTAAGAACTCTTCTCCTTCAGAAACGATCAACGGATGACCCCTTGATACTAAAATCATTCACAGAGAGGTTGCCACAATCTCAACAAACAGAACTGCCACTCCTTGAATTTTGTTGAGCATAACCCTACCATGTTTGAATCAGACCATGGTCTGCTTCAGATACTTTGAAATCCTTCTTGATAAGGTGTTTTTCAATCTCCCACATTGATTAACATACTCCTTGAATAGAAGAGATTCTCCTTTATCCTTAGCTGTGTTGATCCGATCATAGAACTTTTGTCTTCATAGTCATCTTCACTAAGTGAAGTCTTCATCATGAAAGTAATTGTGTATGGCCAGAACACATTACTTACATCCAGATCAGAACCTGCCCATTCTAATCCACATTATGTCCAAACTGCCACTCTAGACAATAATGTTGCTTTTTCAAACTTATATATATATATATATATATATATATATATATATATTCCCAGTCCTTCTACTCGGGAATATGTGCTTTGTGATGTTGAAACCTAAGACACAAGTTCATCTGAACTCAAACAAACTCTTGACTATCCATAGAGATAACACATCTCTATAGAGGACTTGGAACACAAGAAACGAATTGTGTTCACGACTCGAAACAAGACTCTTTATTCTTTACCAAACCGTTGTAAAGAATGACCTCAGACTTAGCAATGCCTGAACACTACCCTTAAACCCTATGATTGACTCAAACAGACAATCATAACCTAGACTCTAGACACTTCTCATATTCGAAAGAAGAACATGAGGGACTCAAACAAGACTCAAACAAAACGAAAAGACTCTATAATCCTGAGCAATTTAAACAACATACCTGGACTTCACCCAAAGTCTTAATCAAGAAATGTTATTTGAGAACAAACTGCACCAGGTGGACTCGTGCATAGGTTGGATCATGCACTAAGATCAGAACAAGTGGAACACACCATCAATTCATGTCGTCAGATGTTACTGCAAAGAATATTCTTTGCTGGTCTTTGAGAATACACATGACTTGAGTTATGTTCT
Source organism: Vicia villosa (assembly GCF_029867415.1). Lineage (NCBI taxonomy): Eukaryota > Viridiplantae > Streptophyta > Magnoliopsida > Fabales > Fabaceae > Vicia > Vicia villosa. The sequence goes on along the minus strand of NW_026706498.1, from coordinate 37,373 downwards.
GAGGATTTTGTGTGACTTTGTTCTTCTTTCTTCAAGATTAGTCTTTGAAAGACTTTTCAAAAGAAAAGAAGTAAAAAAACATCGTCTTTGCTGATCTTCATACTCTTTTACTCCCCTTGAGATATACAACTTTAGGACATCTTTGATGTTCATCCTTGAAGTTCCCTTTATTTGGGATTTGCCACAGATTCCAGTTTTAGAAACCTCAGTTTGCTTGCTACACAAGATCCAGATTGCCACATTCTGTAACTTGGAATAGAAGAAACTATGATTGTATAACCATAAATTGATCTTCAATAACATGTCTGAGTTGTTTTATACAGACTTTGTAAATATCCAGCTCCCATCAAGATATTTAACATAATCAGTATCCCACATCAGAGACTCTTGCCTTCTTCTTTGATGTGTGAAGATAATTGAGAACTCATGGTTGTAAGAGCTTCTTCTCAACATCTAGGTTCTAAACCTAATAAGTACTAAGTCTCCCGTCAAAGTGCTTAGCAGCTTTTCAGTTAGAATTTGCTACTCACACTAGGTCATTCTGACTGATTACCTCTTCACATTTATACTTTCTGTTCTTGGCAAATCAACAAAATAACTGAAGATCTTGAGATGTTGCAACATCAGATGTGACATTATCCTTCATGGTTCTTGGTTAACATCTTCAATGTCAACTTGACAATACTCAAGTTAGTAACAGAATAATCCAATAGTAAGCAATATCCAGACACATCAAGGGATAAAATAGCCAGCATCTCAATAAGCTTTTATTCAGACTTTAATTCTGATTTTAAGATGAAGGATGCCATGATCTGTACCTATAGAGGAGATTCCCTCAGCTAGGTTTCTGGAATAGACTTAGTCATAGCATAACACTGAATTAGTCAGATCCATCTGACTTCCTTGATTTAAAACATATTACCCTTTCAGGATAACAACTAGGGAAGTACACATTCTTAACCATATTTCACTGTGATAGAGACATAGTATTCAGCTCCAACAACTGCTCTATGGTTATGAATACTTATCTAGTTTCGTTGATCAGAGGAAACTTACAGATATAGGCTCTTCAAAAGTACAACATAAAGGATTAGAAAGGAATACCTTTATGAGTTTTTTATTAGTGGTACTGAGCACATGTTAATCGTGTCCTGATTAACTTAGCAGATGTCTCCTCTTCTAGACCAGGAGTAGGTTCCAAACCAATGTTCTCACACTACATTAGTTTAGCACCAGAACATCTGTTCTTCAGCTGGCAGCTGCATACCAGTTCTTAATGTCCCAACATCAGATAGGACATCTGTTCCTCAATCTAGGAACACTTCAACCTTGAAGATTTTAAGGTACACACTTGCAGATAAATATGAATATCATTGATCAGGTGACATTCATCAGCTCTAATAAACCATGCCATTATGAGTGGACTTGAGAGTTTACTCAAGCATCTTTGACACTTTAGTTATAGCTGTCAATACCTGCCATACATTATGTTGAACCTTCATAACCCTAGGGTTTTTCACAGACTATGCAGCTGAAAAATTGTCATATATCAACAAAATTCACACAATGCTTACTTTAAGTGTTAGTAGTAAGCATGACAACTACAGATTGATTGTTAATCAACCTTGCACAATGCTTGCTTCTGCACCAAGCAACTGATTAGACCAAACCAAAATCCTGACTTGATGAACTCACAGACAATAGAGGTTACCTTATCAATATCTTCAATCCCGCATGAAGGTTGTGATGAGCTTCTTCTCTGTTCATAGATACCAGTTGAATTTGTATTTAAATTCAAGTTCTTCACTCCCGCATGAAGTCCTTGGACTTAGCACTATTCGTTCCAGCATCACAGCTCTTAGGTCAGGTTGGTCTAATCATATAGGTCCATCCTCCACTTCAAGGGACCATACAATATGAACATCCTTTGTTCAAACACTCTTCTGCTTTTACCACAACCAGAATTTATCCTTTACGGATCTCATCCAGAAACAAACAGGATGCCTGCTCTGATACCAATTGAAGATTCTGGTATGACAGACTCGGATGTCAATCCTGATGTCAAGACATCTGATCTGTTATTAATGTAGCACCAGCAAAATACAAGGATCCCTCATTATTTAATTACTCTTAAGAAAGAGTCAATGAGACCTGGGATCACATATGTTCAGCATACATAACTAGATTATAATTTTTACATGGTTCTGTACAGGATCAGCTAACACTTCTGAACCTGATGTTATAGACAAAGTCATAACATTCATAACTGAACAAACAATGCAGAAGATAAATAACACAGTTAATTGTTAACCCAGTTCGGTTCTAACTAACCTACTCTGGGGGCTACCAAGCCAGAAAGAAGATTCCACTATTAGTAGTACTATTTTATATAAAAAACCTCTGGTTTACAGATAAACAACCTCTGGTTTACCTAGTCACTACACGGCTAACCCTAATGGTTACATCTTTCTAAGAGCCGGTTAGCTTACTAAACTAGGTTACAAAGTTTCCTATTTATAACCTGATCCCAATTGGACCTGGGCTTACAAATCGCAACACTCTGGCTGTTACAAATATGCAGAAAATATTCTGCTACAAATAAGGTCTTTTAATCCTGAGTTTCCTAAATTAGAAACTGCTGAATCTTCAATCTTCTGATCTGATTCTTCCTAGATCTTCAATCTTCTGATATGATTCTTCAATTATTCTTTTGACCTTTAAATATGCGCCACATAGGATTACATAATATTCACATAGAATATTCTGTATCTGTTAAGTACAAACTGAATCTTCCTTCCAGTTCTGCAGGCGCGGTGTCATGAGTTGATGTCATGACATTCCATCTAACATCTTGCTTATACCTGTTTTATTCTTTATAAACTTGCATGATTCACATCTGTATTATGTTTTACTGCTATTATGTTTTAACCAAACATAGATGCCAATCAGCTAATAAAAGCACTAACAAATATTTTGTGTGCTTTGGTTTGTTCGTGATAGATGTAGAAATTTTGTTTTCTGGGTCTGTTTGTTGAGAGATTTTGAGCGTGAGAGATGAGAGAAATTTTATGAAATAGAGCGAGAAAGAGAAGTTTGAGCGTGAAACTGGGAAGCAATTGAGTGGCTAGTGTGAGTGAGGGAGGCGGAATCCCCATGTCACATTTAGGTTTTTTGTTCACTTGGCCGAATGGGCCTTTGGTTTGGGCCCGTAGTTTTTTTTATTTAGTCTTACAACTCCTCTTCTAACCTTTTTGCATATGCATGTTTTAATTGGTTGAAAATTTTTTTAATTAACTATTTTACTAATTAAATTTTAACTACCTTTATATGTTAATAAGAATCATTTAATTAATTAATTTTGATAGTTAATTTTTAATTACTCTAAGTAGTCACTTAAATGTTCATTAATTAATAAATAAAATCAATGCATTTTCACAATCATATTTTCTTTTCAAATAAATCTTGGTCCAACGCCAAGTCGTCTCAATAAATTTCTCTATCCAACGTCGAGTTTCTTCTTTACAAAAATTCTTTAAACCATACCGAAAGATCGAGTGACAAGAAGTGTACACCTCTTGAATACCTCGATTCTTTTGGATTAAAACATTTAATAAAAAGCTTTCCTAATCAAATCAAAGAGGCTAAGTGACAAGAGGTGCACACCTCTTGAATATCTTCGGTCCTTTGAATTTTTTCTCTAAATAATCCTTATTAATTAAATCGAAGAGACTAAGTGACAAGAGGTGCACACCTCTTGAATACCTTTGGTCCTTTGAATCAAAACATACATATCAAAAGTTTGTTTCCTTTAAAGATCCTTCTTAATCAAATCGAGAGGTCAAGTGACAAGAGGTGAACACCTCTTGAATACCTTGATCTTTTGAATTAAAACACATTAATCAAACAAGGACAACAAGTGACAATGGGACTCACTCCTGTTGAATACCTTGGGTAAAGGACGCGCTAGGTGAACACCTATGCTCAAACACTTTACTAAACGTTCGCAAACATCCTCATTTATTAACAAGGATAACAAGTGACAATGTGACTCGCTCCTGTTGAATACCTTGGGTAAAGACGCGCTAGGTGAACACCTATGCTCAATCCTTTACTAAAAGTCCGTCAATATCCTCTTTTACCAATGTGGATAACAAGTGATAATTGGGCTCGCTCCGGTTGAATACCTTGGGTGAACAACGCGCTAGGTGCACACCTATGCTCAAAAGGTTCACTAAACATCCCTTTAAAAACAATCTCGATTCCATCCAAACTTCTTGCCTTATGGCATCCTGTCGCGGGCGAAAAACCGTTTTGTTCCTCTTTTTGTGGGATGAGACACCTGATACCTTCTTTGGGCTCGAGTGCTCATAAAAAATGATTTTTCTTTGTTTCGACCAAACTTTTTATTATTTCCAAAGGAGGAAAAGGAAAAAAGCTGCAATAACCTAAAAGGTGGGGGGAGATCTTGGGTAAGAGGGTTGGTTATACGAAGGGAAGGTATTAGCACCCAACGTATCTGTAGTACTCTACAGGGTTCTTTGCTTTGTTTTTCATTCCATGTTATTGAGAGGTTCTTGTGAAATAGGTGGGACCTAAGGTGTTTGTTTGATTATGCTCGCAAAGATCATCGCGATCCTCTGCATACATATCCCTTAGAGGGAATCAGAGCATCTGTAGCTCGGGGTCTACGGGTGCTAAGGTTTGAATGGTTTTTTTTGTTTTGTTTTGCTCGCCAAGGATCGACCTTGTGCCTACGTATTCTCAAAGGGATGTTGAGAAAGTCAGAGCAATCGTAGTTCCCACTTATGCTAGTGGAAGCAAAGGAAAATAGACAAATGTCGTCTAAATGCTAGATGTATCTAATCTATATCATCACATACATCTGTTTGTTTTTTGTTTGTTTAACCAGCCTTGTGGCAAAAACTTTCAATGAAGTCAGCCTTGTGACAAAAAGTTTTGATTAATCAGCCAGCCTCGTGGCAAAAGTTTCAATGAAGTCAGCCTTGTGACAAAAACTTTGATTAATCAGCTAGTACGGTGGCAAAACGGTTTGATTGATTAGCCAGCCTTGTGGCAAAAGAAGATTGATTGATTAGCCAGACTTGTGGCAAAAAAGTTTGATTGATTGATTGTTTGTGATGATATATAAGAGATACTCCTAGCATAGAGATGAAAAATATCTAATCTCCTAGGGTATTTGATTTGGATATTGGGGATGCTTATAAGAAGCCCGTGGGTCCTTGTACGAAGCCCAAGAGGAGGCTATCCGAGGGTCCTTGCATTGTAAGCCCAAGAGAAGGCTATGGGAGGGACAATCCAGGGTCCTTGCATTGTAAGCCCAAGAGGAGGCTATGGGAGGGTCACTCGTTTGTACAAAGCCCAAGGGGAGGCATGGTATAGTTGGTTTGAGTTCTTAGAGCGATTTCACCGGGAAACCATACTCTATGTCCTAACCTAAACTAGGGAGATTCTTTGCACGAAGCCCAATAGGAGGCTATGGGGAACCTAGTGTTGTACTAAGTTGAACAAGCATATAACACAATCACAAGTATGAACAAGTACGAACAAATATGAACAAGTACATGAACAAATATGAACAGTTATACATATATGACAAAGTGTGTGTATATAATGGAGTTTATGAAGGAAATATACCTGTAAGCATGCTCCATTTGTATACATAGGGGCTCGGGACTCATCCTCGGGGAGAGGTCCACTTGAATTTATTCAAAGCTATGTAAACAGGTATTTACAAAGGGGCTTGGGACTTATACCTACATGGAGGCCCATGGTATATTTTTGGGAAGATTTAAAGAAACCTTCATTTTTGGTTTGTTATTCAAAGTTAAAAACAAATTGATTGAGATATGTACAACAGGCGTACAATGAAATACCTAATTTCATGTACTGGAGTGGGTATGTACAAAAGGGCTTGGGACTTATACCTACGTGGAGGCCCGTGGTATATTTACAAAAACATGGTTGATTGTTTTATTTACAGACGCGTCGTTTGTTGTTTTAAAAATGATTTGAAAATTGTTTGAAAATTGTTTTTGAGAAGATTTTATTTTGAAGAAGTTTTATTGTTTTGAAAAAAACTGTACAAAAGGAAAAGAAATGGGACTTACACTCTCTAATATTCGAGAGGCCCCTGTTTTATTTTCATAAAACAGGGTGGATGGTTTTGAAAATGATTTGAATGTTTTTGAAAATGAATTGATTACTGTTTTGAAAAGATTTTGTTAAGAAGTTTTATTGTTTCGAAAACTGTACAAAAAGAAAAGAAATGGGACTTACACTCTCTAATATTCGAGAGGCCCCACATCGTTTTGAAAACCAATTGATCAATTAAAAGATTTAATCAAAAGTTTCAAAAAGAAATGGTTCATTGTTTTTGAAAAGAACCGTGATCGTTCGTTTTAAAACGATTTGAATTTGACAAAAGTTAATTTAATTAAGTTAAAACAAATTTTAATGCTTAATTAAGACCTAAATGATTAGGGTTTGATCACAAAAAATATTTACAAGTGATTAGGTTAAAAATTAAATGAAAAACAATATTTAAAGTAATTAAAAACACTTAAAAATGTATCATTTTAAACCTAATTAAAAACATATTAAATAAATCTTTTTTTGTGATTTTTTTTGATATTCATAAAATATATGTGTTAAATAAAGAGTGTACAAAAAATGAATGAAAAATGAATTAATTTGGTTAGTTAAATGATTAATTAAAGTTGTGAAGAAAAAAGAAAGAAAATAGGTGCTAAAAAATTGGTTTTGTCTCCACAAGGGTTTGAACCCACGCACCCACGCTTGCTAACCAAAACATGGACCAACTGAGCCACGCTTGTGGCTTGTTTATGATACGCTTCCAACACATTATATTTTAAAACAAATATTTGAATTCTTTGAACGAAAAAACGCGCCAAGAACACAACCCTAACTGAATTTTGAAATTCTTCAAATCTGTGTTGTTTTGATTGATCAAAGGGTCTATCTCACTCGGTTTTGGACGAGGAACATGATGATGACCTTTAATTTCATTTATTTTCACTCTAAGGCTATCAATTTTCTGATGAACACGAAGAACCCTAGAACTGGAATTCAATGTGAAATCGTGTATGATCATGTTATGATGCAATTGATTGAGGGTTAATGATCCTCATAGGTGCAGAAACAAGATGGTATGTTCATTTTTCATTTATGATGCATGTATGATGGAGTTTGAAGTTCATGAGCACTTACCTCAAAAACGGCCAAACTGGAGATTGAAATCGTGCCTGGAGGTGTTACAGATGCTTTGTGATGATCTGGATAGCTTCAATGGACCTTATGTGATGTGTTTGAATGCCTGGAATGGACTGGAAACCTCTTGATCACCTTGTGGTACCCGAACTGCAGTTTAGCTCAAGTGAGGATCAAGTTAGTTGATTTTGATGTTTCAGATCGTGTATGATGGTTGGAACAGTTCATATAAAGTATATGGAGTGTGTTTAGATAATTAACTTGGACAGATATGGCCTGGTATGAGAATTGATATGTTAAGGCTCATTTTATGCAAATATGGTGGTTGAAGAGTGATTCTGAGATTTAGGGTGATTTGGGGTGTATGGATGGATCAAACACATCCCATATGATGTTTGTGGTTTGTGGGAAGCATCACTTTGGTCAGAACTTGCAAGAGATGGAGGTTGAGTTTTCTACCTCACTTTGAAACACATGACTTGTAATTCAAGAAAGAAGAGAGAAAACCTATAATTGTGAGGTTTTGGTGTGAATTTGGAAGTGATTTGAACCTCTATTTATAGGCCATGAGTTCTGAACTCAGAACTTTGCAAGTTGCCCAAAGAATGGTGATTTGGCATTTTGAGATAGAAAGGAATCTTGCCATTAAATGCATATGGTTAAAAGTGACTTAACCATGGTTATTTTTCTAAGCTTCTTATCTCTTTCCTATCTGATCCTAAACCAGAAAATATCTTCTAATTATTGCATTGGTGTGTCATCACTTGCATTATTGGCCATATAGTATAGAAACTTAGTGAAAATGGCTTGAAATTTCATGCTTAATGACCTCTAATGTCAAAATTCAAAACCATAGCTATGCTCCATATTTTTTCATGCTCTTGGACATTTTGGAAAGCTCATATTACATACTTCAAAAGCCTAGTTGAAAGTTTCCTCAAGTCTCTTAAGGAAATGGGTGAAAAAGTTCCATGAACTTTGAAGAAAATGAAGTTTTAAGTGAAGTTTTCAAAAAGTACCAACTTTGAAGCACCATATCTCTTAAATGGTTGATCTTATGGAAAAAAATTATATGTGTCAAAGTTGTTTATTGGATCAAAATCTACAACTTTCATGTTGGAAGTTTTTTTCAGTTTGTAGGTGAAATTTTGAGTTATTCCCCTCCAAAGTTTGGAAAAAACCATGAAAAACACTTAGAAAAATTTTCTAAGTATGAAAGTCAAACTTTTGACTTTTTGATTCTTGATTGATTTTCTTGATTTTTCTTGATCAAATGACTTCATATATCATATATTGATGATTTAAAACTTCAAAAGTCATGGTTGACCAAAATTCCCCAAAAGTCAATGGTGATCTTGTACAGTTGACTTTTTCAGACGAATCGCGTTTCTGGAGTTTTCAATGAAACAGGCTATCCTCATCAAATGAATGGTATGAATGGATCATATTGAAGCATTAGAGGATATTGAGCCATGGTTTGAGTTGTGGCACCATGTCCTGATTAAAAAGTCAGTTATTCAGTGAATCAGGTCAAAACCCTAATTGTCGACCAGATGAAATTGATGACTGTGGATCTTGAATTGAGATGTAATTTCCATTGGATGTTGTCATAGGGATTATTTGAAGATGATTGAAACCTTTGATTGACTCCCTGGGGGTTTTTAGGGTTTCCCAAATGTGATCCCTGATTTTAGTCCCTGATAGTTCAAAACCCTTAATCTGATGATTTGTCTGATCAATCTTTGTGTAGGAGATGTTATGAGCCAATGGATTAGGTCAAAATGATGCACTTGAGGTCTTGATATCATGTCCCAAGCCATTAGGTCAAATTCTGAGCAAAAGTCAGGAGTGTGCTGTCTTCAGTCAAAACCCTAATTCAGTCGATTTAAAGCTGTTGAGCTTGTTGAAATGAATCTCTGAGGACCAAATGTTGATTATTGATGAAGATGATTCATTTGAGATGAAGGGAGAACAAAACCCTAGTTGATTGTTGCTTGTACTGATGAGTGATTTCTTGTTTAAATCCTGCTGAGCACAAGTAACAAACACAGGCTATGCAATTTGTTAGAGATGCAAATGATGCATATGCAATGATATGAGGTGGTATCTTAGGTCAAAAATTGGGGTATGACACATCCTTTAATTTAAACCTCTTTTCATAAACGAATGCGAACATACTTCCACATGTGAAGATCGAATATCTTCCAGTCGAATGCGATGATGACCAAAATCTCGTCTTACTCTTGATTTAGTCATCCATTCTTGTAGTGATCTCTTATCCATTTGCGCATGGTATTGTCTCCATTTGAAAGTGATCGAGTACTTCTCGCTAAAATCAACCAACAAACGTTCGTGGTTCTTCGCCCCAACGACGATTGCTCTGACTTTCCCATTGCACGAGGGAATACGTAGGCACAAGATACAAACGTCTTGGCGAGCATAATAATAAAAAATCTTTTCTTTTTCTTCATAATTAAAACCCTAAAAACCTTTTCTTTTATCTTTTCTCGATCAATAAGCAGAAGAACGCAAACATTACACTAACACTCAAACACGAAACTAACTAAATGGGTCCCATCGAGTACGATGGAGGTGAGGGGTGCTAATACCTTCCCCTTGCTTAACCGACTCCTGAACCCTAATTTGGTTGTGATGACCATCTTATCCATTTCCTTTTTATTCGTGGGTTTTACCGATATTTTCCCTTTCCTTCTTGGAATAAATAAAGTTCGGTGGCAACTATGTTGTATTTCGAACGCGCGATTACGCTCGAGTATTTTTTACCGCTATTGATACTACCTTTAGAAAAAGTGAAAAAGGTTCAGTTAAAGGAAACTCATGAAGTTCCGGATGACGAAAACCCACCGCTAACAATTTATTCCCGACAGGTTTGACATGCCCAAGGAAAGTCCGAGGTTACCCTTTACTTCTACAAGTCACAGAACTAAGAAGTAAAACAAAGTCATTGGATTAACAAAGGAGATTGTCCCTAGGATCAATAGGTTTTGTCATGCTCAGAATTTCAACCTCTACGATCGCTAAGTGTTACCTAGGATAAAAGTTGTACCTTCTGATTAGCAATTCTAATGGGATAACCATGCAGGTTTTGGAGTCAATTCATTCGCTTCATTCTATCAATACTACGACTTTCCACTTACACCCTTCTATTCTATTTAAATTTCAATTATTAACAAACTTAAAGGAGAATAAAGAAATACAAATAACTAAATCTTGCTAAACATATGCTTTCAAGGTAAGACCGAGTCGACGATGTAAGGCATTGTTTCAAATCCTAAATAGTGGAGAAATAAGGAGATAATCCGTAGTCAACCCCCTTGAGCCAGGAGTTGGAGTTTGTTTCTATTTTTCAAATAAACCTTGATTTCAACCAGGGGCAGGGTAGATTTCGATTAATTCAATGGCGTATTTTGTGGTCAAGAGAATCAGTCAAGAAAAGCAAAGGTTCAAGCACATCTTCTTCCTCGCATTCATCAAAAAAATTAGGAAGCAATGGAAACAATATTCACAGCATCTTCTTCCTCAATACATCATCGAGGACGTATCAAAGTCGAAGCTTACAAATCAAAGTCAACATGGCAGTCACAATGTTCAAAATCCAAGGATCAATATTTCAAAAGGAGCATCCAAAAAAAAAAAGGAGGAAAGCGCCCGCTAAGTCAATGTGGAAAATTCCATAAAAGAAAACAAAAAAATGACTTAGGCAAAAATTAGGGCATCCCGATGGATCAAATTCAAAGGAATTGGCTCATGCAAAAAAAATAAGGGATAGCAAAAACAAAAGCAAAATACAAAGGATAATCTTGTGACTGCTAAATCATCGAAGCTCCCCAACAATGCTTGGATCTCTACAATATTTTTCATCGGTGCTTGGATCTTCACTAATGCTTCTGCTCATCATCGGAACTGAAACGATTCTCTTGCAAATGAAACACATTCATTGGATTAAACGAACTTTAGGATTGGAGAACATCAAGGAGAAAGGGGTGGGTTAAACAAATTTTTGAGCCTTATATCCATTGTTTCTTAAACCATGAACCAGGCCAAGTTACAACATTCAAAAGTCCTAATTGAGGCAAGGTTAACTACGAAAGCATATTAAGCAGGATTTTGTTATACTGACTCCTAGGGTTGTTAAAACTGTTCCTAACCACGACGCTTCTTCAAACATTCATCTGCGATCATCTAGTTCTAATTCATAACGGACTTCGATTTCAAAACTTGCATGCGCATCGCATTGGAGTTACTTCTCAAAGGGCATGACGTCATCTACGAATATACACTTAGCATCAAGGAAATCTCGAAATTGGTTTAATCAAAGGTGATCATTTCTAACAAAGACTCTTGAATGTGGGAACCACGTCCAGAGGGTTCTCTTAAACAGGGGGAAAATTTCAAGGATTACAGGGGCATACAATCAAAGATCCTATTAACTAGGGGAATTCATCCTAAGGTTCAATCGACTTGGGTCACATCTCGAAGCAATAACAATCAAGGGCATGTCAAACATGAAAGAAATTTAAACCAAATGGATAGAACACTATGGATAGCCCTCCATATCCTAGAGATCAAGGGAATACCCTTCAATCTAAACGTTGAAGCATATATATCACATTTGTACGACAAGGTTATTTCTCGGGGTACTTCCTTTACGGCTTGGAGATAAGAGGCATCTTTTTCCATAAAACTAAATATTGGGGCAGTGGATATCAAATCCATAGGGTGAAAAATTCGAAAGGTTAAAAGGGTGGAGAACCTCAAAAGGTTAAAGGGGGAGAATTTGAAAAAGTTAAAGGTGTGGAGAATTTCAAGAGGTTAAAGGTGCGAAGAATTGCAAAAGGTTAAAGACGTGGAGAATTTCAAAAAGTCAAAGGCGTGGAGTAATTCAAAAAGCCAAACTAGGGCAAGACGCACAACAAAAGGGAAAGGCATCCTCACACTTTACAACCTCCAACAAACCTTTCTCCTAACTACGATCTTCAAGTGCAAAAGCAGGTATTGGAAAGTCACGCTATCATCACACCCCACCCTATCAAACAACCTTACAACATTAGTGAGCTATATACGCTTTTGGTTATCAACAACCTATCATTGGAGCATCATGCAAATATACATAAGTCAGGCATTACATACATTGGTTAATACATTACATCTCATACATCGAAACGCCTAGACAATTCAAAAAAAAAAGGTACCAGGGGATTGGTTCAGGACCTAATGGTCTAGAAGGAGACTGAAACCTGAAGTTCCGCTTGAAAACATTCTACGCATAAGCGTTATTAGTTGGCATAAGCATAGTCATTGCATGGTTTAAACAAATTCAATGGGTTATAAGCAGATAAAATATGGGGATCACCATATATACATATGCATCAGCATACATACATACATACACATTAGCATTAGCATTAGCATTAGCATATACATACTAACTAGCACGCACATATAGGCATTTATCAATCAACATATCCATAAGCATAATCATTACGCGTTCAAACCTGGTCTAAGAACCGGCATGTCACATCATTAGATCTTCGCTCATAAACACGCACGCGAGCATCATCTTAATTCATCAACAGGATATCGTAAACAAAATCCTCTCACACATATAACATTAATAGACAGTTCATACATCTACATTGTACAAACGTCAGGGTCACTTGCATGTATAGCCGTTATATGTACGTGCGCAATATTTATACAAGCATTATACATACTACGCTTTACACACTACGTTTTACACGCTACACTTTACACACTACATTTTACACACCACGCCCTACACGCTACGCTTCATACACGTTACGCTACGCACGCTACACTATGTGCATACACACACCAAGTTACTGGTCCTTATACTTCTGACTTCTACGTATGTGTCAAGAAATTTATGAAGATGATCTTGCTAGCACTATAGCAGGTGAATCTTTTTTTATGCAGATAAGCTTGCTAGCACTATAGCAGGTGAAATTTTTATCCAGATAAGCTTGCTAGCACTATAGCAGGTGATAGCGACAATGGGGTATGTCTATGATTATGACTGCAAGTGCACAGTCTATCGCGTAGTTTTAAAAGACATCAAACCCACAGGGACTAAGAATCGACCTAGTGTAGTTAATCGTTACTACGTAAATCTAAGGCTAATATCTGATTTGATTATTGATCAGACGGGAAAATAAAAGAATAAAATTAGACTAAATCAAGGATAATAGTATCGGTATGCAATAGTCGGACTTCGGGGATCTAGTAAACCATCGACGCGGATCGTAATTTAAAATCACTTTTCTGTAGAAATCATTAGTTTAAAAACCTCCCTCTCACACTCTCGTGTTTATTGATTATGATCTCATTATTAAACCTAAGTGAGCGCTCTGGCTGTATCAAATAAAGTTTAAAATGATTTTTGAAAACAAATGAAAACTAATTACCCTTAAAGCGCTCCCGCTGTATTTAAGGTTAATGCCTAATTTCTAAGGTCTAGTTAAAATCTCAAACTTCCGTTTTTATTGATCCTAACCTCTATTGTTTTTAACTCTCTTTATAAAACACTTTAATTAAGCGTTTAGAAATTTCAGCCAGATAAATAAATTTAGTTAATAACCTACATCGATAGCATCACTAGACTCCCTCGGTTATATGACTTTACATACCGACAAGGGGTATTTAGCCGGACATTATATTAATTGACGGAACTTAACTGATATAACAGATATATATTATTCCGTATATAAGGAACTGTGCATAGCTCTCATTTTTACACACTCCCATTCCAAAAACCCTCTCCTCACTCTCCAAATCCATTCACGATTCACAAACCCACACTCACATTTCTTCACTACAAAAAACCTCTCTCTTCACTCTCTCAGCATAACTTGCTACAGAATCTAACAAACTCATAGGCGCTACCTTCACCAAGCTCTATCCATGGAACCTCCGGTTGAAGACTCACGCTAGAGGAGCCAGTTCGTACGCATGCGTTGCTATCGTCGGAGATTCGCACTCACATAACTTTCTTCCTCCACTGAAGCAAGAAGCGCTCAGGTAAACGTCTGAAACTCTCTAGCATTGTAGCCAAACGTTGTAGGACCATAAGCATCCGTTCATAATCTTGCAAATCTGTGTTGAATCTTGATTCGGATAAATGTGATTTGGCTTATGAGTTATTGTGTGTACTTGCTGCTTAAAACATGCGTGCGCATTCGAGATTCAGTCGTGAGTGCGTTTCTGTGAGTGATTCTCTGTGAGCGATTCGTATTCTAGCGTGGACATGGTTGTTATACGGCGCAAGATTCACGCAGTTCCGGTGTTAGAGTGAATATTAGGAAAAACCGAAGCCGGATCCGTGATCGGAAGAGGAAAACGAGTAGAATGATGTCAGCCTCGAGGAATTCTAGAAAAAAGATGGGCGCAGCGCCACCGCGAGGTCGTCGGAAATGGTGACCGGAGCGAGTCCGGCGCCGGCGTTTTGTTTTAGGGATCACATTTCAGATGGTGACGTGGCTTGCATGTACCGGTGGCTTTCTTTTTATCATTACCATGCTTTGTCCTATTGCAATGATTGGCTTATACCGTGTGCTAGTCTGATTGGCTGAACTTGCACCTTTTCTTGTAGCAACTTAAATGAGGTTTGTCCTATTGATAACATGTTCACATGCGTTCATGTATTGGCTCATATAGAAAAGAAATAAAAAAACCTAAATGCATGCTGAATAATGAAATAGAAAAATAAAATGAAAGTGGAACTGGTTGGTGATAACGTTGGGCCATACACAACTGGGCCTGGAATTTTCCTGAATTTACACCCCTGCTTTACTGACGCACCACCTGCTACTGGATTGGGCCAAGCGCCTTGCTACTCCCACACCCCTATCTTGGCCCAGTTTACTTCTAACTGCATTTCAGTTCATTTTAATTTCACTATTACACCCCCTTTTGCTATTAATGAAAAAACAAATAAAAAAAATTGATTTCCTTTATTTCTTTTTGCAACTAATTGATTTCCTTTTGAATAATAAAAATAACAAATACATTTTTCACCCAATTAGATTTTAGAATAATATTTTCTTTTAATTGATTTTAATAATTGTTTTCTTTGAGTGTTAATTGGCTAATAAACCATAAACAAAATAAATAGTTTTTTCTTTGATAATTCAAAATTGGTTTCCCATGTGAATAAAAATAAAATTGTTTTGTGAATAATTCTCATAAATAGCTTTCATAGTTTGTATGATTTTTTTAATTCTTGTGTGAATATTTTCCATGTATTGTGAAATGACAAATATACCCTTTGGTTCTTAAAGTTGATTTTTATCAATTTAATTGCTTTTCTTCCTTTCTATTAGAAGTAATCAACAACAATTAGGCTTAGAAATTAGGCTAGTCCCCCACTTTCTCATATCTTTTTCTTTTACAACACTAAAACATCTAACAAATACTCAAATAAATTCCCCATAAAAAATACAAAGAAAATACTTAAAACACTAATAATCAAAGTGAAAATTCTTAAAAAGGGAATGGAAGCTTGAACGTCCCTTGCTTAAGGGAATGTTCGAGTGCTTGGATCTCCCTTGCTTAAGGGTCCCATTCAGGCGTAAGTTCCCAACTTCTAAAAAACACCAACCAAAGAGTAACTCGAGTTTCCCTTGCTTAAGGGATTTCCTCGAAACACTCAAACTCTCTCTCTTCTCTCCTTTCTTAAGGGCATTGTTATCTCCGCTCTATTGCATCCTAGGTCGATCCCTTATGCAAGAGCGCGAGCGTTAACGCCGCCCAACTAAAAAACACAAAAACAAACAAAACTATGGAGCCGAACTACGACGCTCTGATTCCTGAAAAGGATACGTAGGCATCAAGTCGCGGGGCTTGAACGAGCACATTTGTAAATATTCCTTCTTTTCCCCGTATTTCTTTTGCATTCATTCGCATATAGACATAGACATAGTACACACCCATTAGATAGAAGCAAACATAGGTGGATACCATCGAGTACGATGGGCGCGAGGGGTGCGAATACCTTCCCCTTGCGTAACCGACTCCCGTACCTTGATTCTCTGGTCGCAAGACCTTGTTCCTTCCTTTGTTAGGTTTCCTGATATTCCTTTCCCTTATGGGATAAATATATTGGTGGCGACTCTATTCATTTTTCGCGAGCGTGCGACAGCTGGCGACTCTGCTGGGGATGTTGCTAGACCTATTGCGGGTCCATGCCTAGCGAGTCGATCCTAGCCTTTGTTTGTTTTATTTTATTGGGTGTTTCTTTATTTGTTTTTATGTCTATATCTTGTATATATGTTTGCATGTTTATTTTATGCTTGCATATCATGTTTATTTCTGCTTGCACATCATGCATCTGGACTATATTATGGGTCCCCGTGGGGGCCACATATTTTTCTGCTTTGTTTTGCAGGTGGGGGTTTTTGAGGTAAAAGGCCCACTACCCAGGCCAGTGACACATAGGATTAGCGTGGATGCTCATGTTGACTCCCGTAGCGCTTGCTATGGCCGAGCTTGACATGGGGTACCACAACTGGGCGAGGTTCTTTCATGGAACACTCTGTCTGGCACGCTTGTTGCCTCAAACACTTTGTACCCCATGGGAACTGTAGACCCTGGTGACCATTAGGGACCACTTGTCCGTGTCTAGAATTCATACCTGTGAGTTGGGGAGGGACAGGATACTAGCCTTCATCACACCCGGATTTCCATTTCGCAATCTGAAGCCGAAATTGTGAACCTGTTACATTCAGTGTTACCCAGATGTCCAAAGTTGCGAGGGACATTCAGTCTCTCACCACATTGCACACATGACACATCATGCTATTGCATCCACCTCACTTCATTCGTGGAGAATCCTAAAATCTATTTCCAAAAAAAAAAAAGAGCATAATGTATATACCTTTTTGCAAAAAAAAAAAGAGAAAGAAAAGAATAGAAGAAAAGAAAAGAAATAATGAAAAGGCTTTAGGATTCTCCCAATGAAATGCATTCCGCCATATCATTTAACATGCATGTTCATTTATTTTCAGGAACTTTTGGCTTTGTCTCCGACCAACACATGGCTCCACCATTGAAGACTGGTAGTCGCAACATCTCCTATACATTCCCGAATCCGAATCTGGATTCTCTTGGGTGCTTAGCGAAGAAGATCACGCCAGATGAGTTGACCAAGTTCCGAGAGAAATATGGGTATATTCTGAGCCTTCTCAAAATGCCATTCACCAAGTATGAGCAAGAGGGAGCTCATACCCTGCTTCAGTTCTACAATCCTTCTCTGCGCTGTTTCACGTTCCCTGACTATCTCTTGGTTCCCACATTGGAGGAGTATTCTCTTTTCCTCGGTGTTCCGGTCAAAAAGGAAGAAGTCCCGTACTATGGCACCATGGAGGCCCCTACGTCCATTGAAATTTCTAAGGCTCTTTATTTGAGCAAGTCGGTCGTGGAAGCAAATCTCACCAAGAAAGGAGGATGCTTTGGTTTTCGTATGGAGTTTCTGGTTAAAAGGGGTTGCGATGCTGCTGAAGCAAAAGAATGGGACACATTTAGGGCTATCCTGGCTCTAAGTATCTATGGTATCATGATGTTCTCAAACGTGCCCGACTTTGTTAATATGAATGCCATTCACGTATTCATTCTGCAGAATCCGGTTCCTACACTTTTGGGGGACGTTTATCACTCCATCCATCACAAGAATAGTCAAAAGGGAGGTTTGGTTAGATTCTGTGCCCCGCTGTTATATCGTTGGTTCAGGTCGCATTTGCCTGAGCGTGGTGCCTTCATTGATAATAGACACACATCTAAGTGGGCTGAGAGGATTATGGGGCTGAGGGCTAAAGATATTGTCTGGTACAATAGCGCTTTAGATGACATGGAAGTTATTATGAGTTGCGGAAAGTTCAAAAACGTACCTCTCATGGGTCTTAGGGGCGGAATCAACTATAACCCCGTCCTAGCTAGAAGAACATTTGGATTTGCTTTTATCAGTCCACCTGAGCAAACAGAGATAGCTGAGAACATTTTCTATCATGTGGCCACCAACATTGGACAGATGGCAGAAGCTGTGCAAGCTGGAAAAGTATTTGCTGGAGAGATAAGAAGCATTTTGGTCAGAGAGACTGTGCAACTTATAAAGACTATACTGAGTGGGTCAAGACTGTGGCTAATACCCATGGGATGCCTTTCCCTCCTAAGGATCCCTTATATCTCCCTGCTGGTGAACAACCCAACATTGTCTCCATGCCTCGTTATAATCGAACTGTTGAGCAGAATCGGAAATTGACTGAACAAATGGAAACAATGCAAGTCAAGATGAATACTGCTAGGCAAGAGAAGCTTTCTGCTCTTCATAAGTTGAAAATGAGAGCAATAGAGCTTGAAGAATTGTATGCTAGAGGAAGTACTTCTCAGAAAAGGCCAAGAGTGACTATAGACCCTAAATTTACTGAATCTCAAGAGAAGAAGCTGAAAGAACATTACGAGGCTCAGTTGGCAGATTTGACTGAAAGACTCCAGATTCAGACTAAAGAAGCCAATTCAGAAAGGGCTCGTCGAAAGAAAGCAGACAAACTCTTGTTGGAACGCCAAGGAACCTTAGAAAAGTGCTATGAAGAAATCTGAAAGCTGAAGGGTCAAGTAGAAGAAAAAGGTCAAGGTAATACCCAAGCTCAAGAGGAAGCCAGATGTTGGGAGTTGAAGAACCGCTACATGGAAACCATGCATTTCAGAAAGGACCTACTGATTCAAGAAATCATTAAGAGGCCAACCCGTGCTGAGACCAAAAAGCTTTTTGAAGAAATGAAGACCTGGAGCTATAAAAACATTGGAGATAGCCCTCTTCGTCATTTGGACATGGGAGATCCTGCTTAGTCTTGACTTTTGTTGTAGAATCACCACCAGTTTTGTTGGATGGGGTTCTTATTTCTATTTCTGTATTGTTGGCTCATGAGAGCGGAATATTTTGTACTTCAAAAACTTGGTTGTGGAATTAATCGATTATGTTTGCTTATCTTGGTTGTGCTTATCTTGGTTATGCTTCACTATCTTCTCCGTTATCTTGTGTTGTTGGTTTGAGACAAAGCTAAAAAGTCTTGAAAATAATAAAACATGCGCACATGCACCCATGCACTCATATCATATTGCATTTACAGGTTTTTATCAGATTCTAATTGGGGTCCCTTCCAACAGATTTCTTTCCCGACGACGAAGCTGACTTTCTTACATCCTTACCGCACCAGAAACAACGAGAAGAGAATCATGGACCAATTTGAACAGAATCAAGCTGCCCTCCGTAGGGATATGGATGTTATGGGAGAAAGAATGACTCAACTTATGGAGACTCTCCATGTCGTTGTCCAAGGACAAGAAGAGCTCAGAAAGAGCGTCGCTGGGATGGTCAAGGATACTCCTACCAACTCTGCTGATGGGGGAGTAAAGACTAAAGAGATTCTTGTTGAGGGGATACCAAAAGTAGTGGATGACCACCATGAGGTTATTGATCTTGAACATGATCTTACTGCTGAGTTGACTGAGACTGCTAAGATGTACCAAGCTCTTGAAGAACGCCTTAAGGCCGTTGAGGTTGCTAAAACTTCGAGTTTCAACACTGCTGCTCTATGCCTGGTGCCTAGGATTGTGATTCCCCCGAAGTTCAAGGTGCCAGACTTTGATAAGTACAAGGGAGTCACCTGCCCAGAGACTCACCTTCGTTCCTACTGCCGTAAGATGGCCGCTCGTGCTGAGAATGAACCATTACTGATGCATTTCTTTCAGGATAGTCTCACTGGAGCCCCGTTGGAGTGGTATATGAAACTTGAGAGGTCTAATGTCATTACTTGGGGAGAACTTGTTGACGCCTTCTTAAAACAATACCACTACAATACTGCTATGGATCCTAGCCGTGCACAGCTGCAAAATATGTCACAGAAATCTGAAGAGTCCTTTAAGGAATACGCCCAGAGGTGGCGTGAGCTTGCTGCTCGTGTCCAACCTCCTCTCTTGGACCGTGAGTTGATTGATCTGTTTATGGGAACTCTAAAGGGGTCGTATCTTCAGCACATGGTTAGTAATACTTCTCCTTCCTTTTCGGATGTGGTCATCATTGGTGAGAGGGTTGAGAACTGTGTCAAAGCTGGTACCATTCAAGGTGTTACTAGTCCTAGCAACTCAGGTGGTAATGGTAAGAAGCTGTATTCTGGGTTTGTGAAGAAGAAGGAAGGTGAGACTAGCACCGCTTCTGTGGACCAAGGCCGAGCTCCCGCATATTCTGCTGTTCCACCTCCTTATTATCCGATGCCTTATGTTGTTCCTGGTCCGTATATCCCTCAGGCATATGCTGCTGCTCTTCCACAACCTTGGGTGGCACCTCAACAGCCTTTCGTGCCACAATAACAAGCTGCCGCTCCTCAGAATCGCCAACAGAATCCTAGGCCTCAAGGTCAGAGAGGTCCACAAAGGCAAAGATACCCTGACAGGCGTATAGATCCGGTTCCAATGCCGTATGCTCAGCTTCTCCCCCAATTGCTTGCTGGTCAATTAGTGCAACTCCGCGAAATGGGTCCTCCACCTAACCCTCTTCCTCCCGGATATGATGCTAATGCTCGATGTGAATTTCATTTAGGTGCTCCAAGCCATACGATCGAAAGGTGTAGAGCATCGAAGTACAAAGTTCAGGATCTACTTGATGACAAGCTTATCTCGTTCGCTCCTACTGGTCCTAATGTGCAGAATAACCCTATGCCTCCTCATGCTGGTGCGACCAATGCCATTGAGTTATGTGACGACCAGATCATGGTAACGGATGTTAATGAGGTTAAGATGCCGCTTGCAACAATCAGAGAGCATCTCATGCAACAAAAGGTTTTGTGTGAATTACACGACTTCTGTTTGGAATGTTCTTCTAATCCGGAAGAATGTGCTAAGTTGAAAGAAGAGATTCAAAAACTGATGGATGAAGGCGTTCTTAGAGTGGAAAGGGTTGTTTCTGACAAAGATGTGGCTACTCTAGAGATACCTTACTATCCTGCTGAGGTGTCAAAGAATCAAAGCACCCCTTTGGTCATTCGTGCTCCGAGTACTCCCTTGGTCATTCAGGCTCCGAGAACTCTATTGGTTATTCAGGTTCCAGATGCCCCTCTGACCCCTTCAACCTCATCTCTCGTTCCTTCTCCTGTGAGTAATTCCAAGGCTGTTCCTTGGAGTTATAATGCTGTGTATATTCGAGGGAAGAAGTATGACTGTCCTCCAGTGGGTAATTCGAGCATCACAAATATTGCTGGCACTAGTGGCATTACCCGTAGTGGTCGGATCTTTGCTGCCCCTCCTCCGCTTCCAAAAGAGACCAATAAAGACGCTAATGCACAAGCAAAAGGAAAGCAAGTTGCTGTCGACCCTCCCGTAACACGTAATGCACAAGATGCCGAGCAACTCTTGAGGATCATTAAGAAAAGTGATTACAAAGTGATTGATCAATTTGACCAAGCTCAAGCTAAGATTTCTATCTTGTCCCTCTTGGTGCATTCAGAAGCTCACCGTGATGCTCTAATGAAAGTTCTGGCTTCCGCTCACGTGACTCAAGACATTACCGTGCCTCAGTTTGAAGGGGTTGTGACCAATACTGCTGCTGGTAATTGTTTGGGTTTTTCTGATGATGAACTCCCACCTGAGGGTAGAGCACACAACAAAGCGTTGTATATCTCCGTCAAGTGTCTGGATGCTGTGCTGTCTCGAGTTCTAATTGATACGGGCTCTTCTCTTAACGTGATGCCAAAGACTACTTTGTTCAAGCTGAGTATGGATGGGGTTATGATGAGGCCTTGTACCATGAGTGTTAGAGCGTTTGATGGTTCCAGAAGGTCCGTAGAAGGGGAAATTGATCTGCCTGTCTTGATTGGCCCTCACATGTTCTATATTGCCTTCTATGTTATGGATATACGTCCTTCATACACTTGCCTCTTGGGTCGTCCTTGGATCCATGCTGCTGGGGCTGTGACATCTACCCTCCATCAGTGTTTGAAATTTGTTGTGAATGACAAGATTGTTGTGATCACTGGTGAAGAGGATTTGATAGTCAATAACCTGGCAACATACCGTTATGTGGAAGTGGAGGGAGAGATACAAGAGAAACCCTTTCAAGCCTTAGAGATTGTGTCGGTGGACAAACTCCCTGTGTGTAGCGGGGAAAATCTGATATCGAAGCCATGGGATTGACTCGAATCAATATTTCAGTGAAAGTCGCCACCGCGCTTTATTTTTTCAAAGGAAAAGGGAAAAGAACGAAAAACCCAAAGTTTTGTTTTTTTAAAAAAACAAGAAAGAGATCTCAGGTACGGGTGTTGATTATATGAGGGGAAGGTTTAAAGCACCCCTCATATCTGTGGTATTCCACAGGAACCTTTTTGAAAATCTGTGTTGTGTGTGCTAAAAAAAGGGTTTGTTTTATTTTTAAAATAAGCTCGGCAAAGCGTTAAGCTTTGGGCCTACATACCTCCTCGGTGCAATGGAGAAGTCAGAGCTAATGTAGTTCCGCTTAAAAGGGAAAACATTTTAAAAACGAATAAACACTTTATTGTCGTTGGAGAGAAATACTCAGCCATTGATCTTGAGCATGAGAACAAACGAGTTCTTTGCATCGCTAATGAAAGAAGGGCTCCAACTCGGATAAAATCGACGAGTATGCCTCTAGCTCTCCCACGCGGAAAAGATCTCATTATATCAATCAATTTCAAAATCGTGGGGTATAACCACTCGTTTCGACAATTAACAGTGTCTAAACTTTGAAGAAAAGGCCACTAAGGGCAAAAGATATTTTAAAGAAAACGTTTTGAAAATGATTGCAAACATAAGAAGGTTTTTTGAAAAAGGGAGAAGATTTTGAAAATTTAAGAATGGGAGGAGATGAAGAGGCTATCCTATTGCGTAAAATAAAAGCTAAGGAAAGAAACGGTCTAACCGAAGAAGAAGCCAACACTTGACATTAGGAGTCAAGGTAGATTTCCCATCCTTTGGAATATCAATACTAAACCAACATTATCACTTGGGGATCCAGATGAACTTATTGTCTTAGCACCACTTTTCATTAAGCACATCAAGATTCTGACGAAAATCGGGCAGAGTAACGCCTGTTTTCGGGTAAAATCCTTATCTCAATGCCTTGGAATTAACCATCAAGGGCTTTCAAGGAAATACCTGCACATACAAACAGACAACAATCCAATGCCAGACAGACAGAATAACAGCGGAGTAATAACAGAATAAGAGTCCAGAGGCACTAGGTCCATAAGTCCGAATCTCCAAAATGCTAGGGATAGTAACCAATAGTCCAAAGAGAGCCTTATGTGTTTTTTAGATTTTGATTATTTATTAGTGTTTTAGCGAGAAAAGATAAAGTATGGTCCAAGTGGACAAAAGAAAAATAGCGGAAGCATAAACATATGTCCAAGTGGACAAAGAGAAAATAGCGGAATTATAAACGTCCAAATGGACAAAGAGAAAATGGCGGAATGTAAATATGATGTAATGATAAAATAAAGCGATAAAGCGAGAAATATAAAGAGCGGTATAATAAATGGCGGAAATTAAAGTTAGTTGTTAAATGTTAAAGATAACCATCTTGAAACTTGTCAAGTATGTTATCAAAGTTAGTAATGAAGATCGATGGTGAGTGAATGATGTACTCGGATTTAAGGTCAATGGAAACTTATCAGAAGCTTGATAAAATCATAGCGACTACGCGATAAATTTCCATAAGTCATAAATCAACCGCATACAATTCTCTTCCATATTTGATCTTTTATCGAGTCGGGACAAATGTAGGAGAACTCTCCATGTATCAAGATCATCAATCAAAAGAAATAAGAAGGAGAAGAAGAAATGATCTAGCCTTTATCAAGAATCCATAGAATTCTCAAGATATCAAGACTTTCATCGATCAAGAGAAAATAAGATGAAAAAAGATAAAAATGAAAACAAATTGATCTAGTCTTTATCAAGAATCCATAGAATTCTCAAGATATTAAGACTTTCATCGATCAAAAGGAAATAAGATGAAAAGATAAGAATGAAAACAAATTGATCTAGTCTTCATCAAGAATCCATAGAATTCTCAAGATGTTAAGACTTTCATCGATCGAAAGGAAATAAGATGAAAAGATAAGAATGAAAACAAATTGATCTAGTCTTCATCAAGAATCCATAGAATTCTCAAGATATTAAGACTTTCATCGATCAAAAGAAAAATAAGATGAAAATAAGAATGAAAACACAAAAGATAATCAACTCACACTATCATTAATATCATCCATCTAATATTATGGATTAGGTCATTTCAAACCTATCAACATCCTAGATCCAATGATATTAATGAAGTGGAGGAAGTAGGAAGCCAAAACAAGCACAAAAAAGGCAAAAAACCACATTCTGCCAGCAGGAAATCGATTTCATGCAGAGGGAAATCGATTTCCATAGTGCAGTTTTCAAAAAAAACAAGTTACGTACAGCATGAAATCGATTTGAGCCTTAAGGAAATCGATTTGACCAGTGCAAATTTCAGCAAAAACAACATTTAAAGGCATCAAACTTGACTTAAGCAAACATACAAACACCTTATGATCACATATCAATTGGAGCACGAATTTTCCATCAAATCACCATCAAATAGCACCAATATAGCATCAAAGATGCATCACACACAAGCAACAAAGATCTACATCATGATATACAAAAAGGATGAAGAAAATTTACCAAATCTTGAACAAAACTTGGATCTACTTCAAGAATCACCAACACAAATCTTGATTTCTCAACAATTGAAGAAAAAAAGAGTGAAATGGATGGTGGTTTAGCTCAAAGTTTGTGAGGTTCAAGATGTAACTCACAAACTTTATGAAAGAATAAAGAGCTTTGGTGAATTTGGTAGGAATGAGGAGAGAAATTGCAAGAGGTTTTTTGGCTCTCAAAAGCTTGAGAAATGAGAGAGTAGTGGGCTCTATTTATAGGATGAGAGCAAGAATAGTGGTAATTTGGTCTTTTTGCATTTGGTAATTAGCTTGTGTTTAATTGGTGATTAAAGTGGTATTTAAATGGTAAAATGAGGTTTAAGTGGGTTTAATGAAGAGAATTATTTTGATGAGGTGGAAAATTGGTAAAATGATCTAATAAAAAGGTGCCAAAATGATGTCAAGCTTCCCTCCTTATATTTTTTGAATTTCGCCTTAAGGAAATCGATTTCCCCAGGAGTGAAATCGATTTCACTCTGTTCCAGAAGAGAATTTGGCGCAAAATACACTAGGGAAATCGATTTACCCAGGAGGGAAATCGATTTCATGCTGTCTAGAATGTGATTTTGTTGAAGATTGCTGCAGGGAAATCGATTTACCCAGTAGGGAAATCGATTTCATCAGTCCAAAATGTGAAAAATGCCTTGTTTATTGCATGTCTTGGCTTGGTACTACAAAACAAAAGCCTACAAAGAAACAAAGCAATATTTTTGGTATTTGGGTTAGTACAGTATGCATACAAGATAAACAATCATTGGTGATTGATGGTCCCTCTTATTGATGAGGTGAGTGCAACACCACAAACAAAACTTCCAAGTGAAGCTCTTGATTAATGATTGGGATATGAATGATACAGGATCTTAGGGTCAAAAATTGGGGTATGACAGATGCCCCTATTTAAGTTTCTTCGATTTGGAGATACGATGATTGGAAATCTTCGTTTTGACAAAATCGAAGAGACTTAAATATATAAGACACAATTTTTGATCCTAAGATGCAATGCAATGTTAATGAATGCATGTGATGATAATAAAGCATGACAACACTGGGGAGTAACAGGTGATCCACTGGGGAAAACTAATGTCTTGCTATAACTCCGCTGGGGAAACAAATGTCTTGCGAGTAGAAACTTCACTGGGGAAGGCAAGACTTTGTTGGAGAGACGGAACTTTGGTGGGAAAAGAAACTTCTCTGGGGAAAACACTTCGCGTCAGAGAGGTTATAGCATCACCTTTTGCGCCTCAATGGTTGACGATAGGCTACCAACTCAATAGTTGAAGGTAGAAGAGAATTGAATTACCGTCTCAATAGTTGACGATAAGCTACCAACTCAATGGTTGAAGGTAGAAGAAGATCGAATTACCGCCTCAATGGTTGACGATAAGCTACCAACTCAATAGTTGAAGGTAGAAAAAGATTGAATTATCGCCTCAATGGTTGAGGATAAGCTGCTGAGAATAATAAGCTGCCGCTAAGAATAGGGATCAACTTCTTCAAGGACATGGTTTGAGAAAAGGAACTAGATGCAAACTGTCACTTCTGATGAAGGGACTTACCATTTGCTGACTTTGCTGAGGAATCTTTAAGCAAAACGAACTGTCTTCGTGAAGAAGGCTGCCATTCGTTATCTCAAAGGGAACAAACTGTCTTCTGCTGAAAGAGACTGCCATTTGCCGACCCTGTCGAGAAATCCTTAAGCGGAACGAACTGTCTTCTGCTGAAAGAGACTGCCATTCGTTGACCCATCTTAGGAAAAAGTGAGCAAACTGTCTTCTAATGGAGGAGACTGCCATTTGCTGACTTTAGAATTCTTAAACGAACTATCTTCATGAAGAAGACTGCCATCCGTTATCTCAAAGGGAACAAACTGTCTTCTGCTGAAAGAGACTGCCATTTGCCGACCCTGTCGAGAAATCCTTAAGCGGAACGAACTGTCTTCTGCTGAAAGAGACTGCCATTTGTTGACCCATCTTAGGAAAAAGTGAGCAAACTGTCTTCTAATGGAGGAGACTGCCATTTGTTGACTTTAGAATTCTTAAACGAACTGTCTTCATGAAGAAGACTGCCATCCGTTATCTCAAAGGGGAACAAACTGTCTTCTGCTGAAAGAGACTGCCATTTGCCGACCCTGTCGAGAAATCCTTAAGCGGAACGAACTGTCTTCTGCTGAAAGAGACTGCCATTCGTTGACCCATCTTAGGAAAAAGTGAGCAAATTGTCTTCTAATGGAGGAGACTGCCATTTGTTGACTTTAGAATTCTTAAACGAACTGTCTTCATGAAGAAGACTGCCATCCATTATCTCAAAGGGGAACAAACTGTCTTCTACTGAAAGAGAGTGCCATTTGCCGACCCTATCGAGAAATCCTTAAGCGGAACGAACTGTCTTCTGCTGAAAGAGACTGCCATTCGTTGACCCATCTTAGGAAAAAGTGAGCAAACTGTCTTCTAATGGAGGAGACTGCCATTTGCTGACTTTAGAATTCTTAAACGAACTGTCTTCATGAAGAAGACTGCCATCCGTTATCTCAAAGGGGAACAAACTGTCTTCTGCTGAAAGAGACTGCCATTTGCCGACCCTGTCGAGAAATCCTTAAGCGGAACGAACTGTCTTCTGCTGAAAGAGACTGCCATTCCTTGACCCATCTTAGGAAAAAGTGAGCAAACTGTCTTCTAATGGAGGAGACTGCCATTTGCTGACTTTAAAATAAGAATTCTTAAACGAACTGTCTTCATGAAGAAGACTGCCATCCGTTATCTCAAAGGGAACAAACTGTCTTCTGCTGAAAGAGACTGCCATTTGCCGACCCTGTCGAGAAATCCTTAAGCGGAACGAACTGTCTTCTGCTGAAAGAGACTGCCATTCGTTGACCCATCTTAGGAAAAAGTGAGCAAACTGTCTTCTAATGGAGGAGACTGCCATTTGCTGACTTTAAAATAAGAATTCTTAAACGAACTGTCTTCATGAAGAAGACTGCCATCCGTTATCTCAAAGGGAACAAACTGTCTTCTGCTGAAAGAGACTGCCATTTGCCGACCCTGTCGAGAAATCCTTAAGCGGAACGAACTGTCTTCTGCTGAAAGAGACTGCCATTCGTTGACCCATCTTAGGAAAAAGTGAGCAAACTGTCTTCTAATGGAGGAGACTGCCATTTGCTGACTTTGGTGGGGAACTTTTGAAAGCGGACAAGCTATTTTCTGGAGAAAATTGTCAACTGTCGACCTGCTTAGGAAGTCCAAAAGTGGACAAACTATCTTCCGGAGAAGATTGCCGTCTACTGACCCGTTGGGAATAACAAAAGTAGTGAACAAACTTACTCTTTGAGGGAGATTTTTGCTTGCTTTGAAGATAAGATTGATATGTGGAGACGTACAAACTTGCTCAAATAAAGAGACTTGTTGTCAGCCAAAACATGATGGGGATAACATAAGTTGCTTAAAGTCAAAACCTGCCCCTTGCTTTCAAGCATAAATTCCAAGGGAGTGCAATAACAACACTGCTGGAAAATAAATATTTCAGTCTCTGATAAGAACATCAATCACAAATGAATTTTCCGTTGTTGAGGAAAGAAGAAATCCTCAAGAGGTGCAAAATAAATGCCTTCTCAATCTAGGTTTCCCAGCCTAGAGAGGTTCAAAATAGTATTGCAAGAGACCAAAGTTCAACTCCAAGAACAAACTGGATAGAAACGGTCAAACAAAGCTTTGCCCCCTGGGGATTAATCAATCTCTGTGAGGAATTTACAGATCATCTTCTTCTTATCAAAAAGATTGGACAACACATCAAGCTCTATTATGGGAAATCAGAGAAAATTTCTTTGGAGAAAATCACCATTCCGAACTTGCAGAAGAACTAAGAAGTTAACATCAAAGCAAACAAGTTAACATGCGGGGGATTTTAGTTCAAAACTCAACACAAGGTGAGAAAGAAAACCCAACAGTCAACCGTTGTCTCAAAACTTCTTGGTAGAGAGTGACATACTCTGGATTGATCATGGCAACAACCTTTGTACTTCAAGCTAATGAGGTGATAAAGGTAAATTCTGATTCACAACTTGCCCCAGACTACATCGTCTTGTCATACCCTAATTTTTGACCCCCCTGAGATGACATATCTTCAGGATTTTTCATCAGGTCAAGACAAGTACCCAGAGCAGTCATTTCTCCATCTGGTACCTAATCGAGGATGCTCAAAGACAAGAAAGCTCAGGCAAAGGATCAATCAATACAAGGATTAGTCCCTAATACAATCATGAGGCTCAAAGACTTCACTTTTCTCATCTATGATTGATTAGACATCCAGTCATATGAGTACAGGTTTACTCAGGTCGCCAGACTAGGGTTCTGAGCCTATCAAGGACTGAAATCAGGGATCACATTTGGGAAACCCTAAAAAACCTCAGAGGGTCATTCAAAGACATCAATCATCTTCAAATAACTCATATTACAAGGTCTACTGGACATCACACTTCAATTCAAAGTCTACAGTCATTACTTTCACATGGTCGACAAATTAGGGTTTTGACCTAATTCACCAAGATAGTTAACTTCTGATCAGGGCATGAATCCAAAACTCAAGACATGATTCAAGGATCTCTACTACCTCCATATAATCCATTTATATCATCCATTTGTGGAGAAGATCCTATTTCTACACAAAAGCCCAAAAATTCACTTTGTCAGGAAAAAGTCAACTGTGAAGGATCATCATTGACTTTTAAGGTTTTTGGTCAAAAAATGACTTCCAAAGATCAATATCATCAATATATGGATGTCAAAGTCATTTGGCCAAAGAAATTCAAAGAAATTCATCAAGGAGCGAAAAGTCGGGAATTAGGGTTTTTGAAGGCATGGTGAGATCTCAAAATTTCACCTACACAACTCAAAAAACTTCCAACATGAAAGTTGTAGATCTTGCAAAATAAAACAACATCTTACAAAGGAACTTTTTTCAAAAGATCAACCATTTATGAAGTTTTGGAAATTTTGAAGTTTAGGTCATAAACACTTAGAAATTTTTCTAAGTGTTTTAACCTAGTTTTCATCCAACTTTGGGCTCATTTTTCACAAATTTCCCAAATGATTCTGAAGAAGACATAAACTAATGATTTAAAGTAGATGTTTAGGGCTTTCCAAATTGTGTTCAACCTTCTCCAAATTCAATTTGAGCTAGGAGTTATGCTTGTTCAAAGTTGGCCTCATGAAGTAAAATTATAGGTCATGGACACTTTTGGACTTTGCAAATTTTGTGCAAATAACCTCTCTTATGGATGCTACACGACCCATAACACATCTGAAACCATGCCATGCATTCATTTTCACCATGCCATAAGGATTGAAGAAGATTCTAAAAACAAGAACATGTGATTATGTAATGATTACATTTGTGAATTTATGGCAAATTGATGAATCACCCAAGGAATCTTCTCACCAACCAATTAGAGCTCATTTCTGGCTCAGAATTGTCCCCTAAGATCAAGCAAAATCGAGGGCTAGGGGATTGATCAAATGGAATCAAAATTCTCATCATTGCATAAGAGATATTTGCAAAATTCCTTCATGGCTAAGAAAGCAAATCAACTTCACTAAGGAAGCTCACTCCTCTGCAGCTATACTGATCCATTTGCCTATAAATACAGATGCATTCCTCATTCAAAAACACACCAAAGCAACCATATTACTTGCTTTCTCCTTCTCTCCTCTTGTTCATTGTTTTTCAAAGTTCTTTGGCAAGAAGAATCGATTTCTTCAAACCAAAGCTTATCTTTGGGAAGTGAGCATTCTAACATCTCAAGGGAGGTCATTTGAGGTGATCCAAGCACCTGGATCACTTCTGTAGGTGGAGGAACACCATTGTTGCTCTCACTTTGAAGCACTTGCAGTTGGAGGTCCATGGAGTGATTCAGAAGGTTTCAAGGCAAGCCAATCATCCAGACACACTCCTCAGGTGATAGTGAAGCTAACCAGATGGCTGCAGCTCATCTGTAACTCAGGATTCAACAACCTCCATGTCCACTTGAAGCTCAAATCGAGGGAGGTCCATAGAACAATTCAGAAGGATTCAGGCTACAATAAGCATCCAGTTAGCATCATTGAGTCTCAGGGAAGCTATTGAGATCATTCATTCAAACCCAGGTGCTCTCAATCATCCTCACGATCTCCATTTTCAGAGGTAAGTTTCTGAACTTCACCTCTCTAATTTAAGTACCTTTTGTGAAATAGCTCGATTCTATCTTGTTCAGCATCATCAGAGGATTGAAAACCCTCTATCATCATCCATTTATCTTTCAGTATAGTCATTTAATTTAATTTTGAAATTTTAGGGTTCTTCACGTATTTTAGGTAATTCAGTAGATGTAGTTAATATAAATTCATGTTAGTTACATATTTGAAATCGTGAGAGAATTTAGAGCAAGTTTGGTCTTTACATCTTTGCAAATGGTTGAGAATTGAGAGAGTTCAGAAATTCAAAAATCCAAAAGCTAGAGGTTGAAGACAACAATGGTGGTGGCGCGCAAAATTCAAATCCAGGGCTAAAGTTTATTTTATTTTGAATGGTAGTTGTTTCATAAACGACTAAATCGTTATAGCCCAGTGGTAAAGAGTGTTTGTGTGTTGCGCGTGCCCAAGGTCTGGGGTTCGAATCCCCCTCGCCCCAGACCTTTTGATTTTATTTCTTTTTTTTCTCCTCTATGCATTAGACAACATACATATTGCAATGGATTCCCTTCTATAACACCATGCGCGCGTTGGCTGATTGGTGTGTGTTTTGATTGTTGGCTTCAAGGGCGTGGGTTCAAACCATGGTGAGGCCAAAACATTATTTTTTATCACTTTTCCTCTTCATTTTCTTCACAACTTTAACCAATTATTTAACTTATCAAATTAATTCATTTTGACTTCATTTTTTAAACACTTATTGATTAATATATATATTTTATAAATAATCAAAAAAATCATAAAAATATTATTTATTTCATGTATTTTAATTAGGTTTAAAATAGTATGTTTTAAATGTTTTCTTAAATACTTTAAAATATATATATTCATTTTGTTTTAACCTAATTACTTTGTGAATAATGTTATGATAAAAACCCTATTTATTTAGGTCTTAATTAGGTATAGATTTCATCTTTGCCTTAATTAAGTTGACTTTTGTCAATCTACAAAATTGTTTTCAATTTCCGATTAAACAGATGATTAAGGTTTTCAAACAACACAACCTTATATCATTTCAATCTTTTCTTCAACTATTTTCATAAACAGTAAATCATTTTTAAGTGGGCCTCTAATAGAGTGTAAGTCCCAAAAACCTTCTCTTCTTAGCTTGTTTTCAAAACTGTATTTTCAAAATCTTCTTTCTGTTTTCAAAAACATTCTTCTGGTATTTGAAGGGCATTATTCCCGGTGAAACTCTTCAGATACCTATGTGACCTTTGTCCATCTTCACTTCTTCTGTTTTCAAAAACCATTAACTGTTTATCATATATATTCAACTGTTATCAACAAAACAACAAAAATATTGTTGAGGCTCTGTACATACTTCTTCAATGGCCTCCACTCCATCCAGGTTAGGCTTTACAAGCTTTCAATTTACAGTCTTTATTTAAATTACTGTCAAATATAAACTGTGCATATATTAGTTTAGAACTACGTTTAAGTATAAACCTTAGGACAGTTAAACTATATATATATTATAGGAATATGACCTAGGATTGAGAATGTCTTCCCGGTGAAGGCTCTTTCCTAATTAGAGATCTATAGTTCAAACCCCCAAGATGAATTATTCCCGGTGAAACATCTTGGCAAAAACCTTAGAATCCAAAAAAAAATAGGACACATCCACCCAAAGAGGAATTATTCCCGGTGAAACCTCTTACCCATTTGCTTAGAGCCAAAATAAGTTCAAAAACTACATAAGCTTTCTCTTGTGCTATAACAAGGACCCTCGATTAGCCTCCTCTTGGGCTTTGTACAAGGACCCACAGGCTTCTTAAAAGCATTTCCAGCTTCCTCTTGAGCTTGTATACAAGGACCCAGCAGGTTTCTTATAAACATAGGAACAGGTCTTTAGTCACCTTTTAGCCTACCCTGGTGAGTTTCTTCCAATTTAAACCAGACTTTAAACAAGCTAAGTTTGTCTCAATTTCACATTGAGTACATTTTTGGAATGAGAGACATGGACAGTCTCTGTCACCCTTATCTTCATCAATCCTCCTTAGTAGAGTCTAGGATCTATGTTTTGGTCATTCTCAGCATTGAGTCAGCCTTCATCTTGGGCTTTAAACAAAGAGTCTCCACTAGATAATCTTTCTGCCATCCACTTTTCATTTCAATCAAAACCCCTGGAAAGGGTTAGCCTCCAAAGTCAATTAATAAATGTCAAAAAAAATAAATAGATTTCATCCTCTTAGGAGATAATTTCTCCAAAAGAGTCAAAACCCCTGGAAAGGGTCAGCCTCCAAAAAACATGATAAAGTCAGTCTTTTAACAGACAAATTCACCAGCTGAGTCAAAATCCCTGGAAAGGGTTAGCTTCCAAAGAAAAACAGTCTTTTTATAAATAAAATCTCCTCAGTAGAGTCAAAACCAACAAAAACAGTTAGCCTCAACCTTGGGCTTCATACAAGGCACCCAAACAATAAAACTCCCCTGTCAAGAGTCAGCCTCAACCTTGGGCATTGTACAAGGCAGATAATAGAGTCTCCCCAGTGAGTTCTTCATCACTCAGTAGCCACAACCTTGGGCTTTGTACAAGGCAGATAAACAATATTTTTCATGTGTCAAAGATTCCTAACACTTAGGATCTTTCCCCATATAGTCATCCATACTCAATTCATTTATTTAAGAGTCCGCCACAACCTTGGGCTTTGTACAAGGCAGAAAATAATGTTTTCCATAGCTAGAGTCAGCCTCAATTCTGGGCTTTGTACAGAACACCAAATAAAATCCATCAAATAAACACTCTCCAAATAGAGTCAGCCTCAATTCTGGGCTTTGTACAGAACACAAAAATACCCTGTAATTAACCCTCTCCCAGAGTCAATAATAATTAATTAATCAATCAAAAAGCCTCAAGCTTGGGCCTCATACAAGCCAGCTAAAGTCAAATCTTTCATACAGTAGATAGACGTAGCTTATCTCTATAAAGAGATATTTTTACTACTCTACCACATTCAAACAAACAAACATTTCAATTTCAATTTCAATCAAAGTCTCCCATTTAGGACTCTGAAAGACATGCTCTGGCACATCCCCAGACTTGTACACTTTCCCTAATTTGGACGAGCATCTTTCTTTTATTTAAGAGGCATCTGACTGGCATACTTGCACACACACAAGTAAGGTCCCCCTCTTGAATGAAATGAATTCAGTTATTCTGTCACTTTTAAATGTTTGTGGTAGAATAGTACAAATACCTCTCTGTAGAGATGATTTCATGTCTCTTTACTGTAAACAGAGATTTAATTCCAAGCTTCAACCTTGAGCTTCAAGCAAGGCACCAAAAAACAATTAATTTCCCTAGTTAGTTCCCCGAACTACATTAAGCTCTGACTTCCACTAGGGATATGTAGGCATGAGGTTCACAAGGAATCTCAGCGAGCTAATAAAATACCAAAAATAGTCAGTCTGTCTATCTGTCTGTCTTTTCAAATCAATTCAATTCCTTCTCCTAATACAAAGGAGAAACTTTCCCAATCATTAGCAGCAAACACAAACACAATGACACAGAGAAGGTTCCTGTAGAGTACTACAGATATGTAGGGTGTTTAAACACTTCCCTATGTATAACCGACTTCCCGGACTCCAGAATTTCTAGTCTAGGTGTAAATCCCCACACTTAGCAAACTCCTAGGGTTTAGTTGAGATCTTTTTTCCCCTTTCCTACTCGTAGGACAAATAAGAAAGTTCGTGTGATATCGTAGGAAGAACTGAAATAAAATTCATCCCACCACGGGCGCATTCTCCTTCCAAATTTCGCGTGAAGGGTTTAGCGTGCCGTCCTCCCAAGTGAAACGGGGAGGTAAAGAAAACGACACCACAGAAAAATGGCGACTCTGCTGGGGATATAAGTGTTAAAAACCTTGGTTTTTCATCCAAACCAATGGTTGACCTGTTGCTGGTCCAGCCCCAATGAGGAATTAGGGATGCCAAATTCCCCCTCAAACAAGAGAGGTCCTGCCTAACCTCTGTGTCATTTCATGTGTTTGATGCATTTATATTTGTTTATTTTGTTTATTCTGTATCGGGAAAGGGCTTGATTCCCCCTTGTGGTGAGAAATCCTATACCCGGATTTGAGTGCAACATAAGATAGGATGGAGGATGTCTTCCCGGTGAAGGCCCTCTAATCTTGGTTTCCAAGTCTACTCTTGGGATTTGCCTGGCTGGTTGTGATTAACTGCGCCACTGCATTCCGAGACTGATTTGTACCAGGAGGACCTAGAAACACATTACCCCCACTTAAAGCCTTTTTTAGGATGTAGAGCGGTGATTACGGAAGTAATTGTCACGCAGATACTACACTCAGAGAAAACTCTCTTATAGATACCAGTCAACGTATCTTTAAGGTTGAGCAAAAACTCTGAGACCCCTAGAACCCGTTCTACAGGTACAAAAATCCTTAACCTTAGTTTACCATTGGGGCGGGAGACTGCGTTTTGACTTCATGACCACTATACCCTTCAACGCCATGTTTGTTTAAAACTCTTGTGTGTGCATTCATGCATTCATGCATCATTCATTAATAAACAACTAAAAACAAAAAGAGTCTTTTTCGAGTCGTTTTTCAAGGAAACTAAATAACGAACGTTTTGAACTTCATAGAAAGAGAGAAACGGAGAAAGGACTTAAGGATCTATATTATGGATTACGGAAGAAAGAGAGCTAGGAAATACACCTTCAAGATTCCCCAGGTCGAGGAACTGGGAAAGCTCGGAAAACTGGTGGTCAACCCCCAGGCTTTCAAGGAGAAGTATGGAAAACTTCTGCCTTTGCTCAATACCAACATGGTAGATGGGATCCTTCCCACCTTGGTACAGTTTTACGATCCAACGTATCACTGCTTCACCTTTCCAGATTATCAGCTCATGCCTACGTTAGAGGAGTACTCTCGTTTGATTGGAATACCCGTGTACGCGCAAGATCCGTACTCCGGTTTGGAAAAGAATCCTGACGACATTATCATTGCTGCAACTACTCCTTTGAACGTAGTCGACATCAGAACTCATATGGTGAGTAGAGGAGGAATTCAAGGATTGCCCTCCAAATTCCTGCTTGATCAAGCTCGGTACTTCGTCAGCATCCAAGATATGAGCGCTTTTGATGAAATCTTGGCTTTGCTTATCTACGGACTGTTTTTGTTCCCTAACATTAACGATTTCGTCGACATCAACGCAATTAAGATCTTCTTAATTGGAAATCCAGTTCCAACCTTGCTTGCGGATGCTTATCACTCTGTGCATTCAAGAAACCTGCAGCGAGGAGGATTAATCACATGCTGCGTACCGTTGTTATACGAATGGTTCGTTTCGCACCTGCCAAAGTCTAGCACTTTCTGGAACATGAGGGATGGCCTTTACTGGTCACAGAAAATCATGTCTCTCACTCATACAGACATTGATTGGTGTAGTCCTGACAACGACGAAACCAAGATCATCTTCAGTTGCGGAAGTTTCCCCAACATACCCCTTATTGGAACTAAGGGAGGAATCAGTTACAATCCAGCTTTAGCCCGTCGTCAATACGGCTATCCTATGAAAAACATTCCAAGTAACATCCAATTGGAGGGTCTGTTCTTCAAGAACATCGACGATCATGGCAACATGCTGAAGAAGGAAATTGTCCAAGCCTGGCGTCTTGTTCACAACAAAGGGAGAAGATTGTTAGGAAAACATCTTTGCATCTCCCTGGATCCTTACCTTCAATGGGTACGTGTCAGAGCATTCAAGCTCAGGATGCCATATCAACATCAAGAACCTATTCCCCTAAGGGAACCAATTTACCTTTTCTCCACCGATGTTGAAAAACTGCAAGCGGCATTAAACAAGGTATGCCAAGAAAGGAATGCTTGGAGGAACAAGTATCGAATTGTCGACATGGAAAATGTTGAGATTCAGAACATCCTAAGAAGGAAGGATGAGTTACTTGAAGTGCTCGATCGACAAGTGACACAAACGTCACTTTCTCATCATATCCCTCCTGCTTCCTGGATCATCGATCAGCTCACGTCAGAGAACGCTCAGCTCAAGAAACAGAAGAAGATGTTAGAACGTGAAGTCGGCTCATCATCAAAGTTTTAGAGTCCTTTCTCTCAGTTTCTCTGTATTTCCATTTTCAAAG